>NC_056736.1:609931020-610166020 GCF_019279795.1 Protopterus annectens | reverse complement strand
GAGTTGCCAGCCTTCCACAGAAGGCGCACACACGCACGCACTCATGCCTAGGGCCAATTTAGATTGTCCAGTCCACCTACAGCATGTCTTTGGGATGTGGGAGGAAACAGTTTAAGCATGCAAGAGCTACCTTTGACAAAACCGTACTGGGTTTAGTTCTTGAAGGAGGATGTTTCTCCTTGTTTGCTTGAAAAGGTTCCATAATGATTATCTTCATCACATTAAACAATATGACTCTGATGTTGATTGGTCTGTAATTCTTGAGGTCTGTGGGAAGACTTCTGCTTTGACTGAGACTACAATAGCCTGCATCTAGATATCAGAGATGTAGTTGTTTTTTTAAGAATATGCATAAGGGGAAATAGTAGGCTGTATTATGATTGCATAGAGTAGGTTTATGACTTTACTGAGGACATAGGAGACCATTTGGATGTAAGCTTTGGTGGGCTCATGCTGCATGCAGAATAATGGATGTGTTTCCCTTCTATGACCATTGATACTCATCCACTCTGTGTGATACTACGCATGCCTTATTTAGAAGATGGTATTCAGTTTTAGGAGCCATAATAAAAGATACACAGAAAGGGACACAGCAAGGCTTTTGACAGTACACAACAGAGCATTATCAGGATAATAGAAAGACTGGGGGTGCCTTAATTATGAAAAAAAGGCTCAGAGTACTGACACTCTGTATATTTCCTTCTTTCTACAAGTACACTCTGTGTACTTGTAAAAAGAAGGAAATATTGACTTATGACTTGTGTATGACATCATCAGGATCAATCTTCTATGTCTTACAGTGGCATTTCTTGTAGGAATATGTATGCAGTAGAGCTCAGCTGCAAGACCACTGCTGTTCATACTGGTGATGGGCTACATTAGCAAACAGTCAGATGAGACAAATCAACAAAGTTGCTGTATGCAGACAATGTGGCATTACAGGCAGACTGTGAGCAAGAACGTCAGCAAAGGATAGGGGAATGGAATGGAAAACTGAAGGCACATAGGATGAAACTGAGTACAGATAAGACAAGTGTAATAGCAGTAAACAGGGGAAATCAGAAGAAGTTAAACATTGAGATAGAAGGGAAAACAATGGAACAGGTTAACAGCTTTGAATATCTGGGAGGGGTGGTTGAAGAGAATCTGAGGAGCTGCAGCTAACTGTACAGAGGGTCTGGTATAGTGTATGACAGAAGAATGCCAACGAAGCTGAAAAGTAAGGTGTACAAGACAGTGGTGCAGCAGTACTACTGTATGGTACAGAAACCTGGGCAATAAAGGTAGAGCAGTTGAAGCAGTTAGAAGTGATGCTGATGAAGTGCCTGAGACAGGTAGTAGGTTGCACACTATGGGACAGACAAAGATAATCAGAGCAGAAGCCCAAGTAGCTCCTATTGCAGAGAAGGTCAAAGAAAACATATTACTGTGGTTTGTGCACATGTGCAGGAAAGCAAAAGACAGTCTGGTGAGGAAGATTCAGGACAGACAGGAAGAAGGCAAGAGGAAATGAGGGCATCCAGTAAAGAGGTGGATGTATTGTGTGAGGGAAGATCTGTGACATTCAGGCTCCTGACTTCATGTAGAAAATGTAGAGCTAACAATTTTCTTCTACCTGCATTGGCATATTTTGTGTATTAGTAGGTAATAACAGGTATTTCTAACTTCCTTGCTATAAAATGTAGCCATCTAAGTAGTGATATGGAAACTGAATATTAAACTAAATTCTGTGTATCAGATGAAAATGAGTGTTGTTCCTTAAGTCAGCACATTAAAAAAGAAAAGAGTCCTACATGACTTAAACATCAGCACCGGGTCACCACCTCTCTTATTAGCTTCACAAAAAGAGTTTTAGAATGTTATTTACATATCATAGTTCCAGTTTCCTAGACTGCTGTTTTTTCATAGTATGTGTTCATTGTGCCGATTATATGGTTGACAAATTTTTGGGTATCAACTGCTTTGGCTGACAGGTGGAACCACATTGGTTTTTGGTTGAATGTCTAGTTTATCAAATGAACATTTTATTCACTTGTGTGTTTGTCAAAACAGGTAAGTTGGATGTGTGTGTGTGTGTGTGTGTGTGTGTGTGTGTGTGTGTGTGTGTGTGTGTATGAGTTAGGGTTAGAGTAAGGCTTAGGTAAGGGGTTAAATGAAGTCTGTGATCATGATAGTTTAAGGCTTTAAGGTAAGGGTTTCGGTTAAGGTTACAAAATAGATTTACTGTGTGTGTGTGTGTGTGTGTGTGTGTGTGTGTGTGTGTGTGTGTGTGTGTGTGTGTGTGTGTGTGCGTACTTGCATGCATGTGTAATGAGAGTCTGAGCTATGTTGTGTAGAGTTAGTGCTATTAAAAAGTTTTTTTTTTAAATTTTGATGCAGGTTAGGACTAGGCGCAGGGAAAAGGTTAGGATTAGCATGCATTACTAAGATGGAGAAGGGGCGGTGAAGCACTATTCAGAAAAATTTAAGATGAATGTGGTCATGTTTTGGGTAGTGCATCAGAAAAGGAAATTTATTTATGTTTCGATTATGTCAGTGTGTTGTATTAGTGATGTAATGATTGGTCAATATATTTTGGTTGCTGTTTTATGTGGCAACCAAGTATCATGATGGCCAATCATCACATAACCCAAAAAAAAAAAAAAAATATATATATATATATATATATATATATATATATATATATATATATATATATAAAGGTCTACCACAGTAGACTGCAATACCACTTACCTGAAATTCAGATAACTGAGATGAAAAGGCCGACAGCACGAGAACACCGAGATCCCGGAAGACTGACTCATCACTCTAGGTAATTAAATGCTTGGCCATCCTGTTGAACTTTTTCTCTTACCCTGCGATAGTGTGATCTTGGAGTTGGTATATTTCATAAGTTCATAGGTTCATAGGTGTGTACTAGGCTAATGGCCCTGGAGCCTTTACAAGCCTAGCCCACAGGATTAGACTAGCATTATGCCACTCAACCTTAGTTCCCAGTGCCTCTATTGAGTAGAACCACTGGAGTGATCCCCGAGGTGAATTTTCTATTTCTCATCCACTCATCAAGATTTCTCTTGAAGAGGGCCAGTGACGTGCTCTGTTTGACATGTATGGGAAGTCTATTCCATAGCAAGGGCAATCTCTGGATTATGAACCTGTCCCTCCAGCATGTTCTGTTGATTGTGGTAATGACGTTGAGGTCTCTGGAGCATGTGGTGTGGAGGGATTGGGATTTCTTTAGATGTAGCATTTCTAACAGAGCTGGGTTAGGCATGGCTTTGTAAGTCAAGCAGAGATCGCCTCTAAGTAGGTGATATGAGACAGAGAATAGTTGGAGTTTTTTGAGTCTGCCCATATAGGACAAGTGTTTAAGGCCTGGGATCCTCTTTGTGAGGTACTTTTGTGGCCTCTCTAGTTGTTGCAGGTGTCTAGTGAGGTACATGCCAAATGGGGCATTGTACTCAATGATTGGCCTAATGAGGGAAGAGTAGAGGGAGACAATGACCTCTTTCTTCCTGGATGCAAAACCCTTAGTAATGAGATGTGCCACATAGAAGGACTTTCTGACCACAGTTGCAATGTGTGGTCAAAAGAGAGGTTGCTGTCAACCTGTTTTCCCAGATCTCTTATAATGCCTTCTGTGTTCAGTGGACTGCCATCGATGTGGTAATTCATGGGAACTGGGTTTTTTCCAAAGGGGATGACGACACATTTTTTGGCATTGAGCTTAAGGCCATGGTTCTGACACCAATTGTTGGTCTCAGTGATGCTTTTCTGTAGGATGTCAACATCATTTGGGGAGTTAATAATGGCTCCCAACTTGCAATCATCTGCAAACTTTGTCAGCCAGAGTCACTTCATGTTGGCCTGGACGTCTGAGAAGTTGCTGGCCTGGACTTTTGAGAAGTTGGGAGGGGTGTGATAGGCAAAGCCCCCACATTGGTGGGTTAGCTTTCATTTGGTTTCATTTGTTTTTAAGGATGGCTAAGCATTTACTTACCCGGAGTGGTAAGTCAGTGTTCCAGGATGTCAGTGTTCTCATGCTGTCGGCCTTTTCATCTCGGTTATATGGGTTTCAGGTAACTGGTATTTCAGTGTACTGAAGTAGACCCATATATACATATAGTGTCCTATTGCATTCTATTCCTGACAGGGTCTCAGCAAGACATAATAAATATAAATTATTTCACCTCAATATCAAGGATGTAAATCTGTCTGTGTAGTCCACAACCATTTTTGCATTCTCACCAACAGGTAATGGAGCTCAAATGATAAATTGTTATCATTAATAAGACTTCTAATTTTCTTTGAACACTAACTTATTCTCTTTACAATTCAGAAATCTATGAATACTCAGCATTATCAGTATCAAAATGTATAAATGTATACTTATCTGTATTTAAAAGTAATCATTTATTAATCACACAGGTTAAATGCAAGCACAAGACATTCCGTGATTTTAAAACTGTAAGATGTCCTTTTGACAGAATAGTTTCATGTATGAATATTGATAACAGAGGCTCTAAAAGAAAACTCTGGGGTACACTTGAAAACTAATTGAAATCGTTCGACTTTTCATTCTTTGTCATGACCAAAGTTGTGTAAACCAGGAATTAGTATCACTTATGGAAAACTGTTTACTTTTAAAGCTGATAGCTCTTTTTGTCATATCCAATGGTACACACTATTGAAGGCCTTAGAAAAATTCACATAAACTAAATATAATAGCAAACCCTTGGCAGACATCGAACTAATAATATAAAGGGAAAAGAGCACATTCCTCAAACAAGAGGTTTGCATAGCAAAGTCAAGTTGAAAAAAATATGTCATGAAAATGAGTTCTTCCATTTTTCATTTATCATTACTTCTGTCAGCTGCGGACAGTCTCTGAATAGCAGAAAGCAATATTGAATGAAATAATAATCCTTATGCATACAGGTCCTGCAAAACACACCTGTATGACCTCTGCTTGCAATGTAACCTTGAAATATCTAGTCTCTCCAAGAAGCAGCACCTTTTCTACATGGGTTTTAAACTGACACTGCACAATAATCTTGTTAAGAGATACAAATCATATGATAGAAGTGGAAAATATTTCGGAAACTAAACAGAAGTACTCCACTGACTGACCACATATCTAACATAGGAATAGTTAGCACATTCCACAGGGACCTTAATGATTAATGGAAGGTAGAAAGAGCTCACTTTTCAGAAACATTAATCAGTCCTCAGCAAACTTACAGGTGGCCTAGATGATTTATTTTACCTTTTCAAAGGACATTTTTTATCATGTCCTAACACATTTTGTATGAAGAACTTGACCCTGACAACATGCTCTTTGTCACAAGTAATTTTCTGAAAACAAAGACCAGTAAAATACATGAGAGTGTGACAGCAGTCTATTATGGAAGAAAGAATATGGCATACTATAGCAGCAATCAAATTAGTGAAACCAAGAAAATATATAGTGCAGAAAAAAGCGGAGAAAACTGAGAAATGTGTTTCCAGATAAAGAAAATAATCTTCCTCAGTGAAGTTAACTTTAGTGTTTTCCCCTAGACTCTGTCCTTTCATAAGCAACAACCATCACAATTTGGAATGATAGAAACAATAGTGTTTTGTAGCTTGTCTTTCCATAAGCGTCTTTCGGCTTTTCCCGGTTAGGGGTTGCCACAGCGGAACTCCAGCCCGCTAATGATTGGCAGTTGATTTTTAAGTACCGGCTTGCCAGGCCTGACGCACAACCTTCAATGAAGGTACGCCCATTCACGCATGTCTCCACGCAGATGACGCTCTAGCTGTAGCTTATCTTTCCATATATTATTATTAAAAGGGACTTTGCCTGAACATGATTACTGAGGTATAGTATTAAAGAGAGCAATCCATTTATACCTAGCAGACATTCAAGTCAGTTATGGTAGTTGCCCTTAGGTGACCCCCTTGGTTGCATTGCCCTTTAATGACCTGTTGGTTGTATTGTTTGTGATGACAATTTTCATACTATCTTGCTGAGATTTTGGAATTAGTGAACATTAATGAATTAAGAACTTAGATGTTTCGATTCCATGGAGGAATACATGGAATTATTCTATACCCCATGAGTGCAAAACTTCTGATTGATAATATAAGTATATACAGACATGAAGAATGTGAAGGATCACTATATTTAGAACTATGGAATTTTAATAGATTAAAATCTGTAAGCCCCAGCAGAGTAATGTTCTTGTTGTGCAAAGCAAAGGAAGCAGCACAGCACCCAAATATGCAGTCGTGCACCAGTTGTTCATGAGCAAAGCTGCTGTCTGTGACTCCACAGGTAGCACACTCACCTTTACAGCTGAAAGAACAAAAGTGCATGGGTTCTATTCCCACACCAGCTGACTGAATTTGTTTTCCATTGCTGACACTTCAGTGCAGCATTAGCTGCCTGCTCTTTAGTCTGCAGTTCTTCTGATGAGACATTAAACTTAAATCCTATTTGCCTGAGTTAGTGGGCATAAATGATCCCACAGCACCTAAAATAGGGGAAGTTCCCTGGTATTCTGGCAAATTTCCCTAGTCTGCATGAATACTACATTGGGAGTCCCGGAAAGGAGGCTGCTGGCCTAGTGGACTAAGCTGTTCAATAAATGGTAAATAAAAGGATAGAAATAAAGCTATTTGGGTTCCGTATATATGAGCATGGAATGAAGCTTCTACATATACCAATTCAGACCAAGTGCAGATGGTATTGTGAAGCTACAGGCAGGAACAGGATTAGCGTCAGACAGTGAAATGATTGTCTGCTGCAAGGTGGTACATACCATCAATCCACGTTACCAGGTTGTCAGCACACACACTTCACCTCTTGCACATAAAAGAGCTTACAATACATAAACCGACATACATGGAGGTACTCGGTAGAAGCCTACCTAAAGATCAGAGACCTCCCAAGCACAAACCTACTGCAAACACTACAGACCCCACAGAATCCACTACACATAATAATACACACAAAACAGTGTTTCAGCCAATAAGCTCTTAAGGCAAAACACCTCAAAACCAATGTCTTGGTCATATGTGACTCCATAGTGAGGCACACAGATGTCCCCTCACCAGGCTGGACAAGGAGAAGGTCACAGTCAACTGCCTGTCAGGTGCCAGGATCAATTAAATCATGCATGTTCTCAAGTCTCTCAACAACAAGTACCATTATGACTCAGTCATAGTCCATATTGGAGTGAATGACTTGAGATGTACCTCACTGGACTATATGAAGAGAGACATGACTGAGCACTCAGATTATATGTCCCAGGTAGGTATATCCTTAGCGCTAAGCAGCATTCTACCTTCACCCAGGATGATGCCTCAATATAAACAAAAAATGATTGACTTCAATAATTGGCTCAGCTTCTGGTGGCAATTCAGGGGGATCCAGGTTCTGTCAGCTTAGGAAATTATGGTCGACAGACTATGTTGCTTTGCCAAAGATGGCCTTCACCTGTCGCCTCTTGAATTTCAGTTACTGGCAAAGGTACTTGTCTTCCCCATAGTGCATTTTTTACGCAATGTCATAACAACAACATTCCTGACGTAAAAAAAAACCCACTAGAGACAAACTCAGGCATGGGCTGCTTAATGCTAGGAGTCTACATTTGAAATTGCACTCACTGGAAACACTCCTTACCTTGGAAGGTTTATTTTATTTTATAAAATGACAATATCTGTGCAGTCACAGAGACATGGTTCAAGGCTGCAGAGAGCACCCTGGCCATGCAAGGCTACAATACCTTGCACACATTCAGACCTCAAAATGAGCATGAAAGAACCAAAGGTGAAGGTGTATCCATTTTCATAAAGACATGTACACCTCAAGACTGGTTAAACAGTACAACTTCCTAGAACTACTCCAAGTCCAACTAACTGTAGGTAAAACCTCCTTCCATATCATTGTTAGCTGTAGGTCCCCCATCATGAACCATGAGAACCACTCTACCTACCTGGACCTACTTCAGTCACTCACTATACAGCCAAACACCATGGTCATGGGTGATTTTTAACTATCCTTCCATCATTTGGGAGTCATATATGAGCACAAAGATGCTTGTCCTAAGGTTCCTGGACTTTGTTAATGCAAATGCTCTGGAACAGATAGTCTGCACTCCTACAAGGGATTTGAGTGTCCTAGACTTAGTACTCACCAACACAGGAGGTCTCTGCACTACCCCATGTGTGTTGCCCTCCCTGGTAAGGTCTGATCATAAATCAGTCTTGTTTAAAGTAATGATCATACCTGACCCCCCTCAAGAGCGAAAAGCATGAAAATTTTCTCCAAAGCAAATTATAGCCTCCTATGTGATGGAATAAATAGTTTTAAACCCCCTGCTACCACTGTTAACAATGTGTCCTATACAGAGGTGTACACAAATGCCTTGAATAAACACCTATACAAATGTATAGACTTGGCTGTACCTGAACAGATCAAACCAAGGTAAAGCAAGCCGCCCTGGTGGACATCAAGCATAACTAGGTTATACAAAAAGAAGAAGAAGCTAATGTCTAAGAACAAGAGGAAACTGACTCAGCAGAGGAAGGACACCCTTCACAGCTTGAACAAGCAAATGTGATATCTTGTAAAGTCCTATAAAGCCAGTTACAGAGTTAAACTAGCACCCCTAGATAAGGATAATCACAAGGCATTTTTAGCTTTGTCAGACATCTAAAAGGGAAGGCTCAGCTTTGTGCCAAACTATTAGTGGATGATACCACTCGCAATGACATCGCCAACCTGCTAGCAGACAGATTTGACATAAACTTCAAACCCCCGTCCCCACCAGACATACTCCAAGGCATACCTGTCATCAGTCCTCTACCTAGTATCGCCAAAGAGCAGGTCATAACCACACTCTCCGTGGCCAAAAACACAGCCTCTATGGGATTGGATAACACCCCAGGCAGCCTACTAAATGGTCTAAAACAGGAGCAAGCAGAACTACTAGGCACTCTCTTCAACCACTATCTAATAAATACTGGCTTTGTCCCAGCAGAGTGGAAAACAGCAACAGTAAAAGGCCATGGAGAGAATCATCATGGACTTTATTAACAAAGACATAGGTGACCTTCAAACTCTTGACCCGACACAATTTGGCTTTGTTAAGGAAAGATCATGCATATTAAACCTGGTAGACTTCTTAAAGAATGTCACCATAGCCCTGGATAAAGGCAAAACAGTACATGCAGTCTATCTTGACTTAGCCAAGGCTTTTGACACAATCCCTCAGTCAGGCATCATTGAGAAACTTACCCAGCTAGGAATTAACCCATGTGTTACTAGATGGATAGCCAAATGGCTCACTGACAGAACTCATACAGTCAAAGTTGAGGATTCCATCTCTACCAGCACACCAGTTATCAGTGGTGTACCACAGGGATCTGTACTGGGTCCCCTGCTGTTTGGAATCTATTTCTCAGAAGTCCGGGCAAAAATAAATGGCCTGTGGCTTACCAATTTTGCCAGTGATTGCAAACTGGGTGCAATCATTGAGTCCCCCAATGATGCTGACATACTACAAAAAGGGCTTACACAGACAAATGATTGGTGCCAAAGCCATGGACTTAAAGTAAAGTAAAAAAAATGCAAAGTCCCTGCAAACTTCAATTTTAACAGTACCCCCCCAGCTCAAAACCTGTGGTGAGAGATTTGGGAACACAGGTTTATAGCAACCTTAACTTCGATCACAATGTGTTCACAGTGGTAAGGAAAGCTTTCTTTGTTGCACATCTCATAAGTAAGGCCATTGTATCCAGAGCTAATGATGTTATAACTCCCCTATACTCATCCCTCATCAAACCACTAATAAGGTGCAATGTGTCCTCTTGTATATACCTCACCAGATAGCTCCAGCAGCTGGAGAGACCTCAGAGGTTTCTCACCAAGAAAATACATGGCCTTCAACACATGACCTACATAGACAGACTGAAGGCCCTGTCCTCTGTATCTTATAGGCTGCTGAAAGATGACTTGTGCCTGGTATACAGAGCAGCCTCAGACCCTTCCCTAATGGAAATGCTGCACACCCGCAAGTCAAATGGGACAAGATTCACTTGCTCTCGGGATCTTAACCTAGCCTGCAACATTAATAAGACATGCTGGAGAGACAGATATGTCTCCCAGAAATTGCCACTCCTCTGGAATGAATTCCCAGTTCACGTAAAACAGAGCTCCTCAATGACCCTGTTTAAGCATAACTTAGACAACTAGCTGGAAGACCATAAATTTACTCTGGGGGACCATAAGTTTACTCTGGGGGTGTCACCCATTTCCCTCTTGGATAAGGGGAATCGGTGCTGATCGTAGACTCATGCTGCAAATATAGACCATACAACCTGGTCAATAAGGTAACAAGGCTAGGCTTATAAAGGCCCTAGGGCCAATAGCCTAGTAACCTCCTATGACTCTAGGAACTTATGTATACAGAACTTCCTGATCCTCTGTCCATGATCCACTGTTCAGCATGGTTGACATATTTATGGTGTATAGATGGCCTTTACTCAACACTTATGGCACGCTTAGTGAACCATTTGTGGGGCTCTTACATAAGCTGAGAAAGATTTTGCTTTACCCTTTCACTGATTAGCCCAAGAGTAACAAAAGGTGTCCGAAGGCCTTATACTTTCGATGTTGCAAATGAAAACATATCTGTAAACTACAAATGTCTGTGCTGCTTTACAAACAATTTCCCTTTTCTTCAGGGCATCAGGTGTAACATATTTATCAGTGTGGCCCCAAATCATTTTTTATTGTTTGAAAGGTAAAGGACAGCTCTGTAATTAATCCTTGGAAGGGTTTTGAACAAATTAAATAATACGGTTTAATGTTTTAAGTACTTGCTACCCACTGGCACACATATTTGGATGCCTATGACATTTTTAGCACCAGGCATTCATATGCCGACACTTTGGTTTGTACTTAACTTGTACAACAAAGGTAGATTACAGTATGCAGAATTATTTTCTCCTAGATTTCTAATAAGCATAGTGTGCTATAAGTGAACATGGATCACAGTACACATTGCATATTGAATCAAATAGACAAGTAGTCTGCCAGCAGAGCAAGGGTAAGCCAAATAACAGCATGGTTGAGTGACTGTAGCTCATGAAATATTGTAGAATACCAGCAGAGGGCAGAATAGAATGTCTGACTATGCATCCAAAATGCAAATAACTGAGCACGGTGCCAAACAGTAGTACTGTAGCAAAGCAACAAACTGTCTGCTTCTTACACAAGTAGATATACACAATGCAGATGCAGACATACATGTGTGACCTTTATTGGCCTAACAGGAACCTGTTGGAGAGCCATGTCAATACACATGTGCACACCAATGACATGGAATAATATACATTTTGAAATCTATAATTAAAGCTATATAACTAGTGCTAGGTTGTGCACATGAAGTATAATGAATTACTCTAGGTAATATGAAACAAACAAGTATAACAGGTACAAGGATGTAATGCAAGCAATACCCATCAACTTGTGTGCACATGTCGTACATGTGTATAATGGCGCTAGGGTTGTCACAAGCTGGCTCTGTAACAATGCCACTAGATGATGATTGATGATAATTCAAAGAAAGTTTAACATATACCATGCATATGAGCGACACATATGCCATACCTACAATGGGGGAAGGGAGGTTGACAACACAGATCCACATCACGGAGGACATACCAGCAAAGTTAAGTAGGCAAACAATAAAGCAGGACAATATTATGTAACGGAAATAACTGCAAATGCATATGTACACAACATAGGGTAGTGTTGAGGTCAACCCAAGCTACACTGAAGCGAATGGTCTGTGCACGTCAGATGGGCAGACTGCATTGTTGACATCAGTAAACACTGCTATATAGGCGCGCGCGCACACACACACACACACACACACACACATATATATATATATATATATATATATATATATATATATACATATATAGATGGATATAGATATATATATAGCTTAATATATCCATATCTATCTATATCTATATCTAATATATATATATATATATATATATATATATATATATATATATATATATATATATATATCTATATCTATATATCTATATACACACATATCTTCTTCTTCCCATTAGGGGTCACCACAGCAGACCATCTGTTTCCATTTCTTCCTGTCCATGCATCTTGCTCTGTCACACCACCCACCTGCATGTCCTCTCTCACCACATCCATAAACGTTTATCTTAGGCCTTCCTCTTTTCCTCTTACCTGGCAGCTCCATCCTTAGCATCCTTTTCCCAATATACCCAGCATCACTTCTCAGCACATGTCCAAACCGATGCAATCTTGCCTCTCTGGCTTTTTCCCCAAACTGTCCTACCTGGGCTGACCCTCTAATATGCTTATTCCTAATCCTGTCCAACCTTGTCACACTCAGTGCAAATCGTAACATCTTTAACTTTGCCACATCCACATACCTGGTCTCACTACCCTCTTGTAGACCTTCCCTATATATATATATATATATATATATATATATATATATATATATATATATTACCATGGGTGTTTATTCCACATGTTTCTGTACATTGGCACAACAGTAAATATGTGTGTGTGTGTGTGTGTGTGTGTGTGTGTGTGTGTGTGTGTGTGTGTGTGTGTATACACACACACACACTATATATATATATATATATATATATATATATATATATATATATATATATGGTTCCCATTCAGAAGCCTGAAACATCATACGCCTGAAAATCAAAATCCTGAAACCAAAAGCCTGAAAATTCAGAATCCTGAAAACTCAAAATCCTGAAAGCCCAAAATCCTGAAAGACCAAAATCCTGAAACTCAAAATCCTGAAAACACAAATAATGCTAATATGTCACTATAAAGACACTAATATCTACCAACTGACCCTGACCCTAACCCTAACCCTAAGGTCCGTCACTATCGCACACTCACCTGACACGCCCTAACCCTAACTCACTTAAACCGCCCCTAACCCCAATATTTGTCACTATTGCATACATGCCTAACCTGAACCCTAACCCTAACTCACTTAAACCGCCCCTAACCCTAACATAAAACCAACCGCACACTTACCTGACCCCAACGCATGACCTAACACCACAGGGCTAACAATAGCAAAGCCACAATGACATCAGTATGTCTATTTTGTGTTTTCAGGATTTTGAGTTTCAGGATTTTGGTCTTTCAGGATTTTGGGCTTTCAGGATTTTGAGTTTTCAGGATTCTGAATTTTCAGGCTTTTGGTTTCAGGATTTTGATTTTCAGGCTTATGATGTTTCAGGCTTCTGAATGGGAACCATATATATATATCAGTGAACATGGGTTTGACTGAGTAAAGGGCAGTTCTGTGAACAACATTACAGCACATAAACATGAAGTCAAGGAATGCTCACAATTTCAAGGCACAATGTGGTTTCTATATTTTTCAGAATGACTTTATTTAACAACAAAGTCACAGTGGAGAACTGTAAAAAAGGGAAGAATCTAAGTATGGCATGGATTGACTATAGAAAAACATTTGACAGTATCCGACATTCATGGATAAAAGAGTGCTTAAAATGTATAAGATATACCCTACACTGATAAAGTACGCCACAACAACCACGACACACTGGTTAACCACTTTGCAATTAAGCCATGATAAAGGACAAATTATTATTCCAGATATAAATACAATGGGGGATATTCTGGGGTGACTCTCTGTCACCATTGCTGTTTTTCTTAGCCCTTTTACCCATTAAGCTGTCTGCTTAACAGATTAGGTCATCATGGCTATAAATTCTCTCCCAGAAAGCAACAGCGTAAAGACTTCTCATCTTCTTTTTGTCGATGATTTAAAACTGAATAATCATTAGATGAGGAACTGAAAGCACAACTGTAAGTAGTCAAAACTTTTTCAGATGATATAAGAATGTCATTTGGTCTTGATAAATGTGCAAAAGCAACCTTTAAAGCAGGAAAGCTGCAGTACCAAGAAAACATCAGTTTGGGACAAGAATGTGATATAAAAGAACTTGAGCAAGAGGGAGTTTATAAATATTTGGGAACTGAAGGATTAACATTAAAACATGAAAAAATGTGAATAAATCTTAGTAAGGAATATTTTTGAATACTTAAATTAATCCTGAAAACAGCATTGACATTTAGTAACAAAATTCAAGCTATAAACCAATTTGTTCTTCCTGTCCTAACTTAGAGTTTTGGAAGTGATTGACTGGCCCCAAAATGTGTTGGCTAGATTAGATAGGAAAACAAGAATGATGTTTCATGCTCACAAAATGATTTATAAAAATCAGTGTATATACCAAGTTTATATATTCTCCATTCCGAAAGAGGTATGGAACTCCTTGAAATTGATTACATGTATAGATCTGTGATCATGTGACTGTATACATATCTGCTGACATCATAAGACCCAAACATAGTGAAAATTTTGAAACATGAGGAGAATAAATCTAAGATAACTTCCCTTCTTAGTCAAGCAGAAGCATATCGGCGACAAGCGGGAATGGAAATCAAACCAGAAGTAGATAAAAATCGGGCAGCAACTGAATGTGCCAAAAAAACAAAAGAAAGAATAAAAGGTGAAGGACCAGATGAGAAGGCAAGAAATGTGGAACATGCATAAACATAGTTGCAGGTTTAGAAAACTCCTGGAAGAACCTCATGTTGATCAGGATGGAACACAGGAATGGTTAAGGAGAGGCAAATTCATACCAAACAATGAAAGGTTAGTATTGGCAACCCAAGATAGTGGACTACGTGCACATTGGTTTACAAAGTCCATTAAACATGTGGGGAGAAACAGACAAATGTAGGTTTTGTAAAGCAGAATTGGAAACAGTTGCACACCTTGGTCCTTGTTGTGATATACTAAAGGCAGAAAGACTGTATACTGAAAGGCATAATAATATGTCAAGACTGTTGCATTGGGGATTGTGCAAACATAATAATACTGAAGTAGCTGAAAAACACTGGAAACATGAACCATAAAGCATCATAGAAAATGATGGTCTATATCGCATGGGATCACCTATTACCAACAGTTCAAAAGACAGATGCTAGAAAACCAGATATAGTGGTCCATGAAAAGAAGACAAAAGTAGCATTGATTACTGAAATCACTACACCCAGTGACTACAGTGTCTTGCATACTGAGAGACATAAAGTCATAAAATATCAAGATATGCAGGCAGAAACGAGAGCAGTGTGGAAGAAAGATACTCAGATGGTTTCAATAGTAGTAGGGGCAACGGTGTGATATGAATGTGATACAAAAGGTATACCCTCAGTGTAAGTGAATTGACCGCTGATTTGGTATGGTAAAATTAATATAGTAAAGGGTTAATATTTTTTATGCTGTATTTTTCATTATGTTTGTTCTATGTAACTATGGGAATGAGGCTACTTTATGTCTTGTTTTCCACATTCCTTCTTGTTTTTGCACAAGCTCTGTGACCCTGAGACCTGGCAGGTAATGTGTATTGCATATTTCTTGATGTTTTCAGGTAACCACAGGAACTAGCAGGCTTACTTGGAGCATTCCTGGGCATCCAGCCAATGCCTATGTTTTGTTTAAACATAATCTTTACTAATCCTGTGTGTGTCATAACACATAGCTTTTAACAGATGGGACTTTCTACTCAGTCAGCCTCACCTGTGGAGTGGACTCACTGCCCAGGAACTTTCCCAACAGAGACTCCTGCCTGGCTGAAAGGGGGCTTCCCAGTTGAAGTGTTGGCAAGGATGAAGCTTTTAACTTTATCAATGATGCATTAATTCTGCTATTTCTTGATATATTATGATGAATTGCTTTATTTAAGTTATACTATGTTGTTTTATATGTATTGTCTAATTTTACTGTAATAAAGTGACTATTGCCTGACTTCTTTGTCTTGATTATTTCTGATCCTGCTAAAATTAAACTCTTAAGGCAATATAAACAGGTCTTACAAAAAAAAAAATCTGTATTCGTATTTAGATATGTTCCCAATATATGTAACTCCATACGAATTGCAGAAGGAGTCATTACTGGTCACATTGTGGGTGCTGCGAAGAGCACTTCTGGCTGACATCAAAGATTGAAAGAATACTAATTTCATGAACTTTAATCATACTTTGACTTAGGATTGGGGTCCATTCCCATCATGGTATTAGAAACCCAACCGATTTGGAGAAATTAAAAAAAAATCAGAATATGTGCAGAGACATGTACATACATTAGTGCATACATACACCAATTGCTGAAATATGGGCATGCATGTGACTAAGCAATGCACGTGGAAATGTAACATAGGCCAATGAAGGCATACTTTAATGTTGTTATATGAATCAGCAATCCCACGATGTATACGTGAATGGTACAGTGGCAGTCT
Source organism: Protopterus annectens (assembly GCF_019279795.1). Lineage (NCBI taxonomy): Eukaryota > Metazoa > Chordata > Ceratodontiformes > Protopteridae > Protopterus > Protopterus annectens. The sequence goes on along the minus strand of NC_056736.1, from coordinate 610,149,595 downwards.
ATACATTATGTAAAGTAGGACTGCCTATATATATAGCAGGTACAGTTAGATGATACATCATTGACAATTCATGCCACACATGAGGACAATATGCCAAAGCGACAGCAGGACACATGTCATACAAAGCTCTGGGGCAAGGATTTGTTGAACAGACATGACATAGCAACCCACAAATCCCACTCCTCTCACTGTGTTATTTGTGGAGTATGGACAGAATGCTGTTTATGAGTCACTGTCAATCCCACACATGTATACAGTGTAACTCTTGCATCATTTGCATCATATTAACTGCAAAATGCCTATCTGTGATATACAAGATCACGATGCATTAGCCATAACAACAATATGCTGCTCTGGATGAATAGGAGTATATATATACACACACACACACACACACACACACACACACACACACACACACCTAATAAGTACAACACCTGCCCGCATGGAGCAATGTATGCATCAAGTGCAGAAACACATGGACATCAGCATGACTGTGTGTCTAATGTGGTAATGTGTGTCATGCACCCGGTGTAATATAATGCAAAATGTCACATGATATCTGCTATGCATGCACAAGTGTGCCTATACAGTCCAATTGTTTATATGGAAAACGCCATGGTGGCAGTAGTACACAAGTGGATCACACAGACAGTACTTATGGTCCTGAGGGCCCACCCTGATGGAGATGAACATCACAAATCATCTCTCAGGCTATTTCCCTGAATGAGTCCTGGATAGTCTGTACCATATCCTGGAAATAATTTCCCATCAGGTTTTTTATCTGTGTCTAAAGGACATCAGTCATCACCTTCTAGATATGATCCCAAAAATGTTCTGCTAGTGGTGGTGGTGGGTGGTGTCTCCTCCAGGCTGCAGCAGAGATGACATAATGTGCAGGTCTAAGTCCTTCCTCACCATCATCATTGTCTACATCATGGTTACCACCATCATCATCATCTGAGGACTCCGGCAGTGGTCTGACGTGCTCATATCCAGAGACTGATGGGTGACATCCACAGGTTCCATACTCTGTCAAGGTGAATCACATAACAAGAAAGAAAATACTTAACATGTATCCCTGCAACTATATGAGTACATAACATACCCACTGTGACACAATGCATAGGCAGAAAATGGTCAGTATGACACATTACAAGAAGGTATACTCATAGTCAAATCTACCACCATATGCGATGTAGGTCATGAATCCAAACCATAACAATAAAAAACACATGTTTATCACATCTTACATTCCTGTCCGAAGCATGGCTGTCATGAAACACAAATTGATGTCCACATAAAAAATGTAGCAGACATGCAGACGTGAACTACTATGCTTTCAACATGATCTCTGATTATGAGAAAGATATATCATCACACATACAGGTGTCATTCAAACCACATTCTCAAATAATATGGCCAAAAAGGATTATATATAAGCATTAAAAAAAACAAGTAACGCTAGCGAGTTGACATTCATGTGTTTAAGAGATTCTCTGTATCCTGTTATTTATAGTTATGGATGATGTCAACAGAGACCTGTGTCAGGTCCACTATATCCATCACAGAATGTTTGCAGGTTACTCCAGGTCATGGCATGGCATGCATAACACAATTTATCTGAGGAAATCTTGCCATTTCCTGAGCAATTGTTTACTAGCCATCATTATGCATGACAAACTTGCAGAGCGAGCACATCGGTATCATGACATATGAAGACAAGCATGCAATGACACTGGGGCATGTAACACTGACATGGATTGACATTGCCAAACAAGTGTTACACTACTAGACCACTGTGAAACTGGCACAATATCACAACGACTGTGACCTGTAGTGTTAACACTTGAGGTATGCCTCATTATATTAGCAAACAGATTTCCTGAAAAAAATTCACTATTTCCATGTTTCCTGTCTTGTACGTGTGCTTCACACATTTATGCTGGTGTGTGAATATGTGAACCACTCACAACTGTAACCCAGGTATATGTGCAAGTAATGAGCTATGTCAACAGTAGCCAATTAACATATTTGTATGATGAAGATATAGTGAGATGACAATTCAGTGGAAAATATAAAAACAATGTACAAATGAGATGATATTTTTTCCTCTGTCCTGGCTGCACCACCTCATTTTTCTAATTCTTGCATTAATAACTCCTGCTGTGCTCCTAACCACTACAATTTCTTGTCTTTTGTTCTTGACCAGTACCTAAAATGCTCTCCACTTCCTTCATAATTCTAGTTTATTTCCTGACCTTTACAATCTCCTTTTTTGTCCACCCTTCAAAGAACAACACTGGCTTATTTTACTACAAATGCAGATTACTCATTTCCTGTTCCTCAGGCCTCCAACAGCCTGTTATTTCTTTCCAGCCCATCATTTCTTTTAAATCTGGGAAGGTTCTTTACCATCTCAGCAATAGCCTTAGATATAAGTCACAAACTGGCCTGGCCCGTTTTAAACTCAGGCCTTCCTCCCATGCATGTTTCCAAAGCTTATCCTTCTCCTGTATCTTGTTTTCTGCCTTAAATGTACCTCTGAGTTACTCTACTGCCTTCCCAGCCCCCAAGATCTCTCTATCTAGTCCCTAGCCTGCCCTTCTTAGTGGACTTCCACTTACTTTTCTTCATCCATCTTGTTCCATCCTACTCATCATAAGCTTCTATCTTTAATTTATTACTTATGACACTACTAATAAGTGCATGACAACCAATTCTTCCTTTCTATTCCGTTCTCCTTTACTGAAAACTCAGTGACCTGTCTCTACATCCTGATGGTAACACCGCCTAAACTGGTCACCTTTGTCTGCCAGCTGTCCAGAGCATCTCCAAACATTCCTCTAAGATCTCCTCATATATTCATCTAATACATCTTCCTCTAACTTCATCCAACTTCCCCTATTCATCTCAGTAACTCCTTATCACTATTCACCTTAACCTTACTAAACCATCTGCCCTTATTTATTAGCCTTGGCAACTTAATCAGTTTACCCATCTCATCTGCCTGTTCTCTATTCCTCTAACTGTCTGATTCATATTCAGCCCCAATATGTAGGGTTTGCATTTGTAAACTGCATACCACACCACCAAAAACTAGACTAATGAAATGAAACACTTAAAACTGCAATGTTGACTGGTAAAATCTAGGTTGGTTGTAAACACGGCTGATAACAATTAAAAGAATGGGGAGTAATCTGCACTCAGACATGATGGACTCCATGCTACACCCCCTCCTCACTTAATTAGAATCTTCTTCTGGCTTTTCCTGGTTAGGGGTCACCACAGTGGGTCACCTGTCTGCTCATGATTGGCAGTGGAGTTTTACAGTGTTGAGTTGTCAGCCCGGTGTCCAACCTTCCAGGGAAGACACGCACACACACTTGCACCTAGGGCCAATTTAGAGTGTCCAATTCACCTACAGCATGTCTTTGGGAGGAAACCGGATCACCTGGAGGAAACCCACATGACCAAAGGGAGGACATGCAGACTCCATACAGAAGGCACCCCAGCCAAGGATCGAACCAGAGAACCTCTTGCTATGAGGTGGCAATGCTAACCGCTGTACCACAGTGGATGCCCCTCACATAATTAGAATCACTTCATTATATTACAACAGAAAAGAAAGGACAAAGATCATGTGCACTGTAATCCCACCCAGGTACATTACTTCTACAGTATATATATTTTGCTGCCATAGATCACCCAATATATATCACAACAGCTGCACTTCAAGCACTTTAAAACAGAGTAAAGAGCTACCAAACCAGTATCACTTTAACAGTATGACATTTTCACACAAAAAAGGAATTTACTAAAATTGTTTTTTGATTTAAATTACAACAGAAATCCACTTTGATAAAATGGTCTTTATTTTCATGGTAATCACTGCTTGCCTCCTAAAAGTTGGCATAAACCCTCTCCCTAAGTTTCTACACATTCTTAGCCTCTGCCAATTAAACCTTCCTCTGCTTTTTCAGACAACTCTGTCATTAAATTTCTGAACTTCTGGAAGCTTTTTTCCTGTGGACTAAAGGACTAAATACGATAAAAAAAATAATATATATATATATATATATATATATATATATATATATATATATATATGTATTTATTGACAGAGAGAGAGACATAGATACATATATACAGTATGCACAGATAAAACCAGTGGGTGAATATGTACCTTAACCATCTATAACCACTCTCACTGTGAGTGATAACCTTCCATGGCTGTAATCCTAGACTCCAATTCACCTCAGTTCTTCTACCTTATGTCCCTAATAAATAGGCAGACATTTACCTCAAAATTATTTCTTTGCCATGAAATAAGCAGTTCCAGCTTATCCTGGCAATCCTATTACAGGTTCATAGGTTCATAGGTGTATACTAGCCTGAGGAGCACTAGGGCCTTTATAAGCCTAGCAGTGCAACCCAAACGTGTCCCACAAATTATATGTTTTAGATGTTTATATAGAGGATGATTGGTGGTTATGAATATTATGAATTTTTGGGATGGTTTAGTAGTCCTCATTCCAAGCAAAAGCTTATGCACATCTGTTTTTCCTCTTACACTGTCTTAATACCACATATGGTTTTAAGAAATTTTTAGTTCTGAGCAAATGAAAAACAGTAATATCTATACTTACTGGAGTCTGTCTATATGCAACAACAGAAAAACAGCTTCCTGTCAGCTAGAAATAGTTTACAATTTCTCTCATCTGTCCATACTTCAGTCTTTGACTAAGACTACTCTTTATTTGATAATTCTGATGCAGTTGTGTTCTCTGTTTTATGAAATATATGTGACTCCATTAACAAGGGAGGACATGCGATGACATGAGAATGAAAAATGTATGCCAGCTATATCTTAAAATCAATTAATATTTTGTAACATGTTAGATCTAAAATTAAAGTCTAGATTGTAACTTAAGAATTGTAACTGGTATAAAAATACATTGTTATAAGCCTGTGTGTGTGTGTGTGTGTGTGTGTGTGTGTGTGTGTGTGTGTGTGTGTGTGTGTGTGTGTGTGTGTGTGTGTATGTAACCCTCTTGAAGAAAGTAGGTGTGATCTGAGGAAGGGTACAGGCAAGTCATGAATGGTTGTAAGACTCTGTGGCCTAGGAATATTGATGAATCTATAAGCATAGGTTCATAGCTTCATAAGTGTGTACTAGGCTAATGGCCCTGGGACCTTTACAAGCCTAGCCATAGGATTACCCTGGCATAGTGCCACCCAACCTTAGTTCCCAGTGCCTCTGTCGAGTAGAGCCACTGGAGTTATCCCCAGGGTAAATTTTTTGTTTCCCATCCACTCATCAAGATTTCTCTTGAAGAGGGTCAGCGAGGTGCTCTGCTTGACATGTATGGGAAGTTTGTTCCATAGAGTGGGCAGTCTTTGGGTTATGAACCTGTCCTTCCAGCATGTTCTGTTAATTGTGATAATGAGGTTGAGGTCTCTGGAGCATGTGGTGTGGAGGGATTGGGATTTCTTTAGATGTAGCATTTCTAACAGAGCTGGGTCAGACATGACTTTGTAAGTCAAGCAGACTTAAGTAGGCGATATGAGACAGAGAATATTTGGTATTTTTTGAGTCTGTCCATATAGGACAAGTGTTTAAGGCCTAGGATCCTCTTTATGAGGTACTTTTGTGGCCTCACCAGTTGTTGCAGGTGACTAGTGAGGTGCATGCCAAATGGGGCATTGTACTTGATGACTGGCCTAATGAGGGAAGAGTAGAGGGAGACAATGACTTCTTTCTTCCTGGATTCAGAATCCTTAGTAATGAGATGTGCCACATAGAAAGAGTTTCTGACCACAGTGACAATGTGGTGGTCAAAAGAGAGGTTGCTCTCAACTTGTGTTCCCAGATCTCTTATAATGCCTTCTGCATTCAGTGGACTATCATCAGTGTGGTAATTCATCGGAACCAGGGTTTTCCCAAAGGGGATGACGACACATTTTTTGGCATTGAGCTTAAGGCCATGGTTCTGACACCAGTCGTTGGTTACAGTGAGGCCATTCTGTAGGATGCCAACATCACTTGGGGAGTTAATAATAGCTACCAACTTGCAATCATCTGCGAACTTTGTTAGCCAGAGTCCCTTTGTGTTGGCCTGGACTTCAGAGAGATACCAAGCAGGAGAGGACCCAGGACTGAACCCTGTGGGACTCCACTCGTGACTAATCGGCAGTCTGACTTGGAGTCAGCTACTTTCACACTGTGGGTTCTATCTGTGAGCTAGTTTGCAACCCACCTAGTGATATAGCCATCTATTTTGTAATGGAACCAGTGTAATTATCATGCACTTTATACTATGAACTTGTCACTGCCTCACTGAGTCCAACCAATAATGAAATAAATCTATGGAGTAAATTCAGTAAGGCTTACATGGTGATTTTTACAGGGCAATGTGGACACAGGCATGGGAAAATTTAAATTCAGTAAGTGCCATGTAAGAGGCACGCACCTCTGTGAACACAGTTAAAGATCGTGGCATGCTAATCTGGTGCATAAGCAGCTGATTAGCATGAAAATGAAGCAGGAATAGAGGTTGGAGTGATTCAGTATGGTAGGAAGTAACCATGTAGGCTCTGTATCAGTGTTCCGTCTGTATTCAAAAACTTTTTGAATACAGCCACAGAACCCTGTAAGTTGTTAGAACAGGGTTTGTGTTAACATGCATTTTCCGAAGGATATGAAATCTGAAACTGAAATGTATGTCATTATTTAGTGACTCAGTCTTCAGATCATCCCAGTGACTTGCCAGAAAATCACAAATGTTATGAGGAACAGACCAAAAATATGAGACAAAGATCTGTATAGACAATTGAGAGGTATGACAGAACTGCACTACAGGATATAACTCTCAACATCTTAGGGCAAGATATCTGGACACAGCCATCAATAATAGGGTGGGGAAAGGGGTCAGAAATAGGGGCACTTTTAAAATATTGCTGTTACAAATTTAGAAAATTGATAAGACACCGGCTTTTTCAGAATGCAACTTTGCTGCCATGCCCCTCAATTAACAGATCACATTGTAAGTCCTGCAGACCACTCCATTTCTTAGGGCAAGACATCTGGACAAAGCCATCAATAATCGGGTGGTGAAGAGGGGTCAGAAATAGGGACACTTTTAAAATATTGCTCTTACAAATTTAGAAAATTGATTGGACACTGGCTTTTTCAGAATGCAGTTTTGTTGTCACACCCCCCAATGAATAGTACACATCGTAAGTCCTGCAGACCTCTCAACCTCTTAGAGCAAGACATTTGGATAAAGCCATCAATAACGGAGTAAAAGGGACAGAAATACTGCCAGGACATTCTGCAAACATCTTTACAGTGGAGAGATATGCTAGAGCAAAGGCTCAAAATAGGAACAAATGTAATATCAGTTTTGTGTTTAACAATCAGCTCCCCTTCATTTTCCCTAGCTACATGGTTGCCTTTTCATGTAGATACAGGACTGTCAGCATAGTAAAGATGTAAATGACATCAGAACTCATTAGAATTGTTAAATCCCAAAAAGTTGGATTCCTGTAGGGATGTTCATATAGCGTCCCTCTGTGTTTTTGTTGTTGGGATAGCACCTGTGATTGCTTATATCAGGTGGGTGTGTCAGGTTAGAGGGATGGTAACTGTGATTGCTTATATCAGGTGGGTCTGTCAGGTTAGACAGATGGCAACTGTGATTGAGTATGTCAGGTTAGAGGGATGGCAACTGTGATTGCTTACATTAGGTGGGTGTGTCTGGTTAGACTTACAAAGTGTTACATTTACATCTGTCAAGTTTGGAAATGCAAGTAAGCAGTGCACAATTCACAGGCTCTGTTTCATCAACATCCAACCTCTTCTTTATTTGTTGGCAAATTGTACTTTCTCTGACAGGTTTTTAGTATTATCTATTATAAAAGAAAAGATAAATAAAAAAGGGAGATATTTGAAATGAGGAAAAGCAATGTATGACATATACACAGTAGAAAATGTTAGTACACAAGATATGTCTACATAGGTCTGGATTTCAACTCTCACTCCAATACTCCTTCAGAAAACAGTATGGGTGCCTTATCCCTCTTTGACACACAAACAGCTTTGCCCCAAAGAACTGACATCATTCTTCACACAATCAGCTACCACAGAGTGTACACAGATATCAAACTTTAGAATTGTTGTTTTCACATGTATTATTATATTTTGATGTAGTGCACTTAGTGATCACTCAACCTGTTACGATTATTGCTTGCATATTTACAGCTCTGTCTTACCTTTCTGTGTTTCCTGGTCATTCATCTGTCATCTGCCCAGTACTCTATATCAATGGTCTTACCATGTGTGAGGATATCACCTGGCAATAATATGATATGCATTTGCCAACAACTGAAGGCCAAGTTGTATGGCACAAACAAGCAATAGACTGTTCTTTTGCAGGGAGGGGGGATAAAGGAGATTTACTCTTATGGCACATACAATGGTAGAACTGTTCTGTTGATGAAGGTGAAACAAAGCTGAGTTACTGTTGTGATGCCCCTGCACTGGTCCAGTAATCAAGGAGCCTCAATCTTCACCACTTCCGACAGTGGGGAATGTACAGACTAGGAGGATGACAAGTACACACACAGCAAAGTTCAATTTCCCCTTAAGAGCACACAGAGATCACAGTCCATCTGGGACTGGTTTCTCTCTCTTTCTCCAGATCCCCAATAAGATTCCTCACTGGCACAGCTATAGGACTGAGATCTCAGCTGAGTGGCCAAGCCAAAACCTCCAGCACTCTATCTGTCCAAACAGAGCTTTGTGTCCCTACCCAAGTAGATGATAAAGAGTTGGCTGATGGTAGTCAGAACTACCTTATAGTCTGGGCAGAAGGGGGCATAGCTAATAAACCTGTGCCAGCCTTTCCCAGGTGTGTGTGTGTGTGTGTGTGTGTGTGTGTGTATGTGTGTGTGTGTGTGTGTGTGTGTGTGTGTGTGTGTGTGTGTGTGTGTCAACTACTTGGGCAGGGACATGAAGCACTGGTTGGACAGAGAGGGTGCTGGAGGATTTGGCTTGGCCACTCAGCTGAGATCTCAACCCTATAGCTGTACCAGTGCGGAGTCTTATTGGGGATCTGGAGAAAGAGGGAGAAACCAGCCCCAGATTGACTGTGATCTCTGTGTGCTCTTAAGGGAAATTGCTCTTTACTGTGTGTACTTGTCATCTTTTCAGTGTGTACATTCCCCATTGTTGCCAGTGGTGAGGATTGAGGCTCCTTGAATACTGGGCCAGTGCTAGGAAATCACATATTAATTGTATGACAGTGGTGGGATAGCCACATCACATATTAATTGGCTTGTAGTGGTGTGGATATTGAATTCCTGTAGCCTGTAAACAGTGGTCACTAAGGAAGGTGTTTGTACTCTCAATCAGGCACACAATGATAATTCATAGTTTCATATCAGAATTGTTTTATTTATTTATTTATTTATTTATTGTTAGGTTAGTTAGCCAGGGAGAGCAGGCAAGCACGTCAGCAGAGGAGTATGGCAAGCTGACAAGGAGCCACTTGGCTGAGATGTGCCAGACTAAAGGACTGGTGTCTGCCAACCTGACTAAGGCAGAAATTACTGTAGCCTTGGGCACAGCTGGATCACAGACCAGCAGTCAAGAGGACAACCAGGCTGGCCTTGGAGAAGTACAACTCTCAGAAAATGCACACTTCAACCTTTCCACAGACAGCTTAAAATCTGTCTAGAGTTAAGGAGACGAACTGGAGGCCAAACATTTGGAAATAGAAGCAGCAGAGAGACTGAGAAGTCTGGAGGCTGAGGAAAATAAGAAACTACAATATCTGTAGGCTGAGGAGAATAAGAGGCAGAGGCAACATGAGAAGGAGATGCTGACTCTGGGTCATGGATGGAATGGGGAAGGGATTAACTGAATCCCAAAAGCAACAACGGTCAGTAACTTTCTTCCACAATTTACAGAGGGGGATAATTTTGATAGCTTCATTCATATGTTTGAAAGGGTATGTAAACAGTATAATGTTGTCCAAAGGGCTCTGGGTATGGTTCCTGACCCCCTTACTCCATTGTAAAGCTGTAATTGATATTTCTAAATTGACACTGATTGCTTAAATTATAATACAGTCAAAAATTGTTTGTTAGAATGTTTTAATTTAACTCATTACATCCGAGTGACGCCTCCAGGTGCATCTGCAGTTACCTCCTACTGCTCCTCTAGGCATCAAATATTGCTTGTTCATATTTACATTAATAATTTCAAAACCTTGTTACTTACAAGGTATCAGAATATTTTATCTTGAAGCACACATGATGACAACCACAATTGTATTGATATTTGACCTATGTCAATGAGTATTTGTTAGAACTGTAAAGTGCTAACTTCTTTTTTAAAGATTCAAGCCACGCCCACTGGGAGTTAAAGGTACACACTCAAAAGAGTTGTACTGGAGGGACCTGAAGCTTATAGGAAGAAATTTCGTGAGCATAGATGCAAGGCAGATGAAAGTGTGTGAATATATTGCTGAACTAAGCACTTATTTTCATAGGTGGGTGAGTGGATGTCAGGTCACCACTTTTGAAGGGCTGGCAGACCTTTTGGTAAGGAAACAAGCCCTTAGCACTTTGCCTGAGGACATGAAAATCTGGTTAGCTGATAGTTAATACAATACTACAGATAAGTTGGGGAAGACGGGAGATCTACCTAGCAAGCAGGGCATCACTGCACAGGAAAGGGATACCCAGTCTAAAGGAACCCATGGTGGGCAGCCCAGACCACCCCAACAGAGTCCACCAGTAGCAGGGGTAAGCCACTAGTTCAGATACATGTTCAAGACCAAGGGTTAAATGCTTTAAATGCAACCAGTGGGGCCATGTAGCATATAGATGTCCAAGGAGGCAAGGTGGGAGAGCCAGTAAGTGGGAATGACAGAATGCCAGCAGTACGTTGTCTTGAGACAACAAGGATACCAAACTACTACAAGAGATTATATCCTATCTTAGTAAATGGGCAACAGGCCACTACTAAGAGAGACACAACCTCTGACATAACCATTATGAGCCCTGCAATGGTTAAAGAGGAGCACTACTTGCTTAGGCAGTCTACTCCAGTCAGACCTTTGGGAGGGACCCCCATTCCAAATACCTTTGGCTAGGGTTCACCTTGTCTGGGAGGGTAGAAAAGGAAGCCAGCAAGTAGGTGTGTTTGAGGATATCCCTATAGATGTCCTGATTTTGATAAAGCAGTACCGTGTGTGCAGTTACATGCAGTCAGGGTTGGAGACAAGCATGTGAGTCTGGTAGCTTAGGGGACACCCAGACAGACTGCACACTTGCAGCCAGGACTAATGAGGTGGATACTTCAGAGGGGCAGCTATCCTGTAGCAGTGAGACTGAAGGTGAGCCACAGATGCTTGTGGGTACTGATGTTCCCTTGGACAGCGTGACTGCAAGGGCAGAGGTGAGTAGTACCCAGGCTGACAGTGAGGCACTGCTGTCAGAGAATACCAGATTTCCTGTGGAAGGGGAGCTGTGAAGAGTTACAAAGAGAGAGTTGAGACAGGCTCAGCTCTCAGACCCTACATTACAAGGCCTGAGGGAGGTAGCCAGTGCAGCACTTGATTCTCAAGGGGAAGGAGAATATGTACACTGTGACAAAGGGTTACTGTATAGAGAGTGGACCCCTGAGGGAGGGCTAGAGGGTGAGGGAATACAGCAGTTGGCAGTGCCCAGAGCCTATGATATTCCCTTTGCAGGTCATATGAGTATAAAGCATACCAAGTGATGTATTATGCAGAGCTTTTATTGGCCTGGGATTTCTAGAGATGTAACAGGGTACTGCAGGACCTGTGCACAGTGCCAAAAGGTAGGCAAGGCAGGAGACAAGGTGAAAGCTCCTTTGATGCCTTTGCCTGTGATTGAGGAGGCATTTCAGAGGGTAGCTATGGATATTGTCGGGCCTCTGAGTATCCCAGGTTTTGCAGGGAAAAAGTATATCCTAATGGTAGCAGATTATGCTACAAGATACCCTGAGGTGGTGGATCTGTCCTCCATTAAGGCAGAAAAGGTGGCAAATGATGTGTTAGAGATTTTCAGCAGGGTAGGTTTTCCAAAAGAAATACTGACTAACAGAGGTGTCAATTTCATGTCAGACCTGCTGCCTTGTCTGTGGAAGTACTGCAGTTTGAAGCAGCTAAAGACCACCCCCTTCCATCCCCAGACTAATGGTCATGTTGACAGGTTAATCTCTGCACTCAAGATGATGCTACAGGCATTTTCAGAACAGTTCAAGAGGGAGTGGGATAAATATTTGCCCCATATGCTGTTTGCTTACAGAGAGGTTCCCCAGGAATCCACAGGATTTTCACCCTTTGAGTTGCTGTATGGGCATAGGGTGAGGGGACCTCTAGATTAGTTTGAGATAAGTGGGAGAATGAGTGTGAATCCCACAAGGAGTATGTTGTGGCATATGTTCTAAACTTCAGGACAAGGCTCAGGGAGCTCATGGGCTTGGCCAAGGAGAACCTGACAGAAACCCAACAGCAGAAAAAGGTTTGGTATGACAGGATGCTCGAGCTAGAGAGTATGCTGTGAGGCAGAAAGTAATGGTTCTTATTCCTGTCAGACACAACAAGTTGCAGGCAACATGGGAGGAACCCTAAATAGTGGTAAGGAAGGTCAGTGATGTTAACTAAATTGTAGAACTGCTAGGCATGCTAACATGATGAAATCTTACCATGACAGGGAGGCCCTTGTGCTTAGTATTGGCAATAGGAGGCAGGAGGAGTCTGAGGGGGATCTTTGGCCACAGGGAGCCAACCAGCCAAATCCCTAATTACTATGGTGGAGCCTAGGGTTTTAGGCATATGAAAGGACAGTGCAGCACTGTACTGGGATCAGCAATGCCAAGGCAGCCGGAATCTCAAGGCTGGGAATGGGGTAAGGTATTCCTAGATAGGTTCAACCCTCTCAAGCAGCATTTCTCAATGGTCACTTGAAAAACTAGCTTGAGTTTTTGAGGAGGAAGAAATGTAGCAGAAGGGAAATACTGCCAGACCAGCTATCTGGAATTTTGCAAACAATTCTATGTCATTTGTGAATATTGATATGATTTATACATAAGTGTGTGTAAAGGTGTAAAGTACTGAGCTAAAATGTAACCACAGCATGCCCTGATGGCTTAGAATAGAAATGTATATAAACTATTGTAATTGTGTAAATGTATATGTTTTAATAGTAGAACCTAGAACATACAAGGTTAACTTGCAAAACCTCAAGAAAATAAGTTGAAATGTGCTATAAGAGTTATCTCTCAGTTTCAGTAAAGTAGCAGAAACAATGTCTAGAGCTAGAAGTTTTTGTATTGCCTTGGAAGAGAAGTAATTACTAGGTTTGAGATACAGAAGTGTTTTATTGTTTTATGACTTCCAGGATCTTGAAACATCTGAGATATATGTATTTTTCACACAGAGATGTTAAAAATCTGTTAGTTTTTGACAAAGGGGGATTAGCTGGGGAACTGAAGTCAGGTGACAAAAAAGTGATGTCATCCAAGCTAACCCATCAGTAATATTTGATATTAAGTTAAGAACTCTCTCAGAGAGAGACTGTGCATTTTGTATTTTGTGTTTGACCTGGAAACATTCACTCATCACCACCTTCTGCACTTGCCTTGCTGTAAGTAAGTTTTAGGGCATAGTAACTCTTTTAGATTCAGAAAGGAATATAGTAAAGTATAGCTTAGATATTTTCTTTATTTATTTGAGACTGTCATGCCATGTTGTTTTAAATATTTCCTGTGATTTTGAACTCTGATGTACCTGATTACTTACTGAGTATTGTCTTGTTCTTTTACTATTTATTTATTATTAAATATAGCTGCATAGGTTCATACGAGTCTACTACCATAATGGCCCTAGGTTCATAGGTTCATATGAGGTTAGTACACTAATGGTCCTAGAGCTTTGTCAAGCCTACCCAAGTTGTACCATTGTTCCCTTATAGACCAAGATATGTAGTCCATATTTGCAAATCCATGATCAGCACTGGTTGACCATGTCTAAGAGTGACAGGTGAAACCCCTGGGGTAAATCTATGAATTCCCATGCAGTTTTCTCATTTACCCTTAAATAGGATCATTGAAGAGCTCAGTTTCATGTGAATTGGGAGTTTGTTCTTTAGGAGTGGCAATCTTTGGGAGAAATATATCTCTCTCCAGTCCTGTTGAAGTTGCAGACTAAGTTAAAGTCTCTAGAGTGATTGAGTCTTGTCCCATGTGATTTGTGGAGATGCAGCATTTCCTTTAAGGCAGGTTGAGACTGCTCTGTAGGTCAGCCTCAATTCGCCTCTCATCAGCCGGTAGAATACAGAGTAGAGTGACAGGGCTTTCAGTCTTTCATGTAGGTCATGTTTTGGAGGTCCTGGATTTTCTTAATGAGAAACTTTTGAGGTCTCTCCAGCTGCTGCAGGTGCCTGGTGATGTACATGAAAAAGGGAGCATTATACTCTTTTATTGTTCTGATGAGGGATGAATACAGTGGAATTATAATGTCTTTAGTCTTGGATGCTATGCCCTCCCTTATGAAGTGTGCAATGTAAAGGGCATTTGTTACCACTGTAGACACATGATGATCAACGGTGAGGTTGCCATCAACCTGCTTTCTCAAATCTCTCACCATTGGGTTAGAACATTGGGGTATTATTAATAGTGTAATTTGCATGGACTTCTGCTTTGCTGAAAGACATAATAGTGGATTAGTTTGGGATCACTTTAAATCTGTGGCTTTGGCAACAATCATTTATGCATGTAAGCACATTTTGTAGTATGTTGACATTGTTTGGGGATTCAGCGATTGCGTCCAGATTTGCCATTGTCAGCAAACTTGTAGAGCCACAGGCCATCTTTATTCCCCTAATTTTCTGAGGAATACATTCCAAACAGTAGGGGGCCCAGCACAGATGCTTGTGGGACACCACAGGTAACAGGTGTGCTGGAATCCCCATCTATGAATATGCATTCTCTTGGTGAGCCAGTTGGCTACCCATCTAATGACATATGTGTTAATCCCCAGGTGGGTGAGTTCTGCAATGATGCCTCAGTGGGGAATTGTGTCAAAGCCCTTGGGGAAGTTGAGATAGGCAGTATGTACTGATTTGCCTTCATCAAGGTCTTTGGTAACACTATGGAAGAATTCCACTAGGTTTAACAGGCATGGTCTGCCCTTGATGAAGCCAAAGTGAGTTGGGTAAAGAGTTTGAAGATCACCAATATCCTTGTTGATAAAGTCCAAGATGATTCTCTCCATTGTCTTACAGACAAGTCTGGTCAGGCTTATGGGTGTATAATTTCCTGGGTTGGTTGAGTGACCCCCTCTGTGCAAGGGTATTATGGTTGCTGTTTTCCCCTCTGTTGGGAAAAAGACAGTGGGCCGGATTCACGAAGGTTTGCACGGAATCTAAGAGTAGAGTAAGACTCCATGCAGCCATCATGTCTGCTGAGCGATCCAGGAACAGCCGGTAGGGGTGTGCAACAGAGCTCCCAAAACGAGTCTTAAACGGACAGGGCTAAGATATGCAAATTACCTCATTTGCTGCTGAAAGCTATGCAAATGAGGTAAATTTGTGATCCAGGAAAGCCGAACCTGTCCGAGTAAGAGTAGTGTTATTTGCAGAAATCTACTCAGTTGACAACTGAGTACGGTTCTGCAAATAGCAAAACGGAGCCGTGACAGCTCCAAAAAAAGGATGCATCCAGTGGAGGAAGCATGCCAATGGCCAAAAATATGGCCATTGGCAATGTTCAACGATGCAAAATAAAAATAAAATAATTTTTTTATCCAGATCGCCAATGTTTAAGCGTAGCGCAGTGCCACGCAAACACGGTGCACACTAAAACCCCAAAAAACAAGAATTAAAATCCACAAATGTGGATTTCATAGTAATACCTAAATTATAATGCAAGGGAATGGCAGTCCGAAGACAACATGGCTACCGAGTAGAGGTTGCTAAAGGGGGAAACTCAGTCTAAGACATGTAACCAAGCATTAGTAGGCAATCCTATGCAAATGAGGGTAAGGATAGTGAATCCAAAGTTTACATAGTAAATGAGCACAGTCAGTGGAGTGTAGGAGTAGGATAAGGGGAGTATCAGAGTAGAAGATAGGTGACATCACGAGGGGGGTATGTATGATAGAAGTGGATCTCATTGGAGCAGAGTGGCATGTGTATGCTGTCAGTTGCCCATCACTGGAAGAGGTGTGTCAACAGGTATCCCAGCTAAAGTCAAGAAATTGAAGGTGTATGCCATGGATAACACCAAAGTTTTTTGTAGAAGTGCTTGCAATGTGTATGCGCGCATGTGCGAGTGTGTAGAACCGAGTAAGACTGTGTGTGTGTGTGCGCTTGTGTGTGCGCATCTAAGCTGGAGTAAGCATGTGTAAGGCTGTATAACATTGTGTAAGCGTGCTTGTGACTGTGTGCGTGCGTTTAGGCAAGAATAAGCAAGTGTAAGTCCGTGTAAGTATGTGTGCGCGCATGTGAACTCGTGTGCGCGTATTAGTGCTTGTTTACGCAGCGCTGCCCCCTAAGGAAACAGAAAGGGAAAAGGAAGCACAACAAATAGTAGGAAGTTAACCAGGGAGTACTAGCAGAGCTTGCAGGTGAAAACAATTAGAAGCAGGCAATTACAAAGGCAGTACACTAGCCCAGCCCAGCCCAGCACTTAAAAGTCTGCAAACAACATTCCACTATGTTTCCCACAGAGACACTGCAACACTGCCGAAAGCTAATAGAAGTGAAAACTGAAAAAGCTTTACTGAGACAAAGAAATTTTAGGGGCTGCCATTGCTGTTATAAGGTGACATATGCAACAAGCTGAGGGTGGTGACAATGCAAATGCTGCTGGACAACCCACAGTGAGGAGACGGAGAAGAGTGTACAGGCCCAGGGTAACCTATCAGGGGCTACATGAGCTGGAGATAGTGGAGCGCTATAGAGTGGATAGACACCTCATACAGCAAATTGTTGAGCTGTGCAGGCCACGCCTCACACAGAACCAACAGAGGGGAACCCATCCCAGTGGAAACCAAGGTATGTGTTGGCCTAAGAATAATAGCAACAGGTACCTTCCAGAGACCAACTGGTGATATGATGGGGATATCACAGGCATCAGCATCCAGGGTACTGCACCAGTTCCTGGATGCCATGTCAGCACATGTCGGTGATCATGTATACTTCCCCAATTCCCGTGAGGTACTGACCAGCAATATGCGTCACTTCCAGCAAATAGCGGAATACCCTGAGTTAGTGGGTGCAATCGACTGCACGCATATACGCATCAAAGCACCAGCCGGTGAGCGGGGTACGGTCTACTTCAACTGCAAGGGCTTCCCCTCCATCAACTGCCAGGTTGTGTGTGATGCCCAGGGCATAATACTGAATGTGTGTGCTGGCTGCCCTGGAAGCTACTATGATTCCCATATTTGGCATCTGTCACAGCTGTACCAGACATTTGCCAATGTGGACATCCCTCAAGGTCACCTAGTGGGGGATGCTGGCTATGCACCGGAGCCGTGGCTGATGACACCCATCAGAAACGCACACACACCTGAACAAGAATGCCATAATGAGGCACACGCACAAACA
Organism: Protopterus annectens; assembly: GCF_019279795.1. Lineage (NCBI taxonomy): Eukaryota > Metazoa > Chordata > Ceratodontiformes > Protopteridae > Protopterus > Protopterus annectens. The sequence goes on along the minus strand of NC_056736.1, from coordinate 610,131,946 downwards.
TGAAATGTAATCGAGCATGTGTTTGGGCTGCTCAAGTCACAGTTCCGGTGCCTGGACACATCTGGTGGAGCCTTGCAGTACTCACCAACTACATGTGCCCAAATTGTCATGGTATGTGCTATGCTACATAATATGATCCTGTGAAAACAGCTGCAGCAGGACTAGCATAGATCTGGGCCAAACAGCCCCACACCATTGCCAAGGCCATCATAGGCAGAGCGTGACTCGGAGGAGGAACAAGCTGAGCCTGCCCCAGTAGGCAGAAGGAGGTGTGCCCAGTATGCCCTGGCCTTGGCAAAGAGGCAACACATAGCACATACACTGGCCCAGTAGGAACCCTGGAAATGATACCTCTCTCCGACATGCACAAAGAGTAAAAGGGATACCTAACATGACACTACCTGTCCTCAAACATGTATAGGGAGTGTAGTATGTGCATCCGACATGGGCAGCCCTGCAGCACCACCCGAGGCATGATTGCCATCTGTTAAGCAACATAAAGCAGTGCTAAACAGCTGTCACCACCAATCAGTACATGTAACCAAAACTGCAAACACTAACTAGCACAACTGTGGTCAATGTTGACCAATATTGCCCAACATTCAGCAATGTTGGTTAACATTAATCAATGTTGGACAAGCGTGGTCTACGTTGGGCATGTCCAAACAAAAGCCAACATGCTCATATATGCCCACTGGCCCGTAAGCAGTCATGTCTGCTCACTTTGAAAATATAAAGCAGTGACAGGCCACGAACCCAGGTTACCATGCACTATAGTCATAGTACTGAACTACTAAACCATGACAATATGTCGGTGGCCAGCCTGTATGAAGAAATGTTGATAGGTCTATGCAAAGTATCACATGGAAACCTTGCAGGCATAGCATACTCCCTGTCGAGTTATGACACAAAGGTGAGCCCTGCAGTAAGAATAGAACCTGATCTTCAACACACAGATAGTATAAATGTCAATAATGCACATGCTCACACACATCTACAAATGTAGTGGACCTCAGACAGCAGCGTAATGAAAGTTCACACTGGGCATGCTCACACACTTGAATAAATGAGACAAATGTCAGGCAACAAAACACTGAAAGGCGGAACTGGGCATGCTCACACATGTAGGCCATGACTGAGTACAGCAGTGGGCCACACATATCCAGCAGTTGCATGTGTTAAGCCAGGAACCTCACACTATCCACCTATCTGACATGTGCACACAGTTAAATGAGAACAGACACATATATAATATAGAGGAACCCTGTCAAAACCAATCATGTTCTGCAGATACTCAGGCTGTTCATAGAAAGTCGGAAAGCAAAGAAGAAACAAAACCTGCAATCAGTATCATCATTAAACAATGTGCATCCCAAACAGTATCACAGGTCCAGAGGCTGATATTAGGCTATCAGCCGTAGGGCATGTCCAAGCCTATCCAGAGTGTGCTTGGCTATTGCAACCCTGTTAGATTAGTAGACTGTGCCTGTGATGAGTAGGTCACACAAGATAGCCTATCTACTTTTACTTTAATGTGCCCCTGTCTAGCAGTGACACAGAAGATATCCCAGGGGTAAATATACGATCACCCATTCACTTGTCAAGATGTCCCCTGTAGGTAGTCATTGGTGGGCCTTGCGTATGCAGAACTGGGATCCCATTCCACAGTGAGTGGAGCCTCTGGGATAGCAATCTGTCTGTCCTGCATGTCTTATTAACATCCATGCTGAGGTCTACGTCCCTGGAGCATGTAGCTCCAAGGAATGTGGATATCCTGAGGTGGACCATGTTCATGACATCTGTGTTGGACATGTCCTTAAACAACAGGCACAGATCGCGTTCGAGTAGGCGTTAAGTGACTGAGTATAGCTGGAGATATGGTAGCCGAAGTGTGCAGGCCATCCATGTGAGTCCCTAGATGCACTTGGTGAGGTGATCTGTGTCCATTACAGTTGCTGCACGTGTCGGGTAAGGTACATCCCAAATGGGGCATTGTATCCAAGCATGGGCCTGATGACTATAGGGGCACAATGACCCACATGATATAGATGTGAAACCTCATGGGATAAGCTGGGCTATTCTGAAGGTCTGTCTAACCACATTGGCAACGTGATTGTCAAAGGCGAGAGTACTAAGTACTCATGACCACAAAGCCATAACAACTCCTACCGTACATAATGGATTACCACCATTATGGTAATGTGTGGCCCCATTGTAATCCCCAAAGGGGATGACTATGCATCTAATGGCATTTAACCGTAGGCCATGGCTCTGGCACCAGTTATCCATCCCTGTGAGACCCCTTTTGAGGATGCCAGTGGCAGCTGGAGAGATGATAATGGCACCCAGTATGCAGTCATCTGCGAACATGGACAGCCATACCCCTGCTGTGATAGCCTGTACATCAGAGACATATCCACTGAACAAGACAAGTCACAGGACTGAGCCTTGTGGGATGCCACATATAACTGGTGTATATTCAGACATGGTACCTGCAATGATTAACATGTGTGTCCGAACCCTGAACCAGTTAACAATCCATTCTGTGACATATGTGTTGATATTGAAGCTGGTCAGCTAATGTAAAATGTCCGAGTGGGGTAATGTGTGGAAGGTGTATGCAAGGCCCAGGTAGGCTGTGTGGACATCCTTCTCTACATCAATGGACCTGTTAACTGTTTAAAGAAGTTGAACAGGGCCAAGAGGCAAGATCTGCCCACAACTAAGGCGAGATGTGCAGGATCCACTGTCAGCATGTTCCCGATGTCTATGGTTATGACTGCCATGATGTTACGCTCCAACGCTTTGCAGACTAGGCTAGCTAGGCTTATAGGGCAACAGTCTCCATTGTCCACTGTGCCACCAACCCTGTGGAGTGGGAACACTGTTGCAGTACGCCATTCCATGGGTTCACAGCCAATAGTGACTCTGAAAATGAACAGTGACCTAATGTGAGGGTTATGGTCATCATGAAGCTTGTGTAACATGCAGGCTGGGACACTGTCCAGTCCCATTGATGCAGTGATGTCTGCTCTGGATAGGGCAGCACACACCTGTACATCTGTGATGTCTGTGAGGCTACACCCTGTTGGGATGGACAGCAGCTGTGTAGGGGGGATGGGGGTGGAGACATTTGCACCGAACCTGTTTGCCAGGATGTTAGCAATGTCTGTGGGTTAGTGTATGTATAGTCAATATGCAGTAACTCACAGCATATCACTGAGTTTCCACCCAGGTTCCCAACATAACCAAAGAAGGCCTTGTGATTGTCCTCAGTGTCCGTTGCAGATCACTGTTAGTAGCGGTCCTTACATGAATACAGGAGTGACCATAGCCTTCTGTCAGTACTGATCAGAGATGTCCTCCCATGTTGGTAATGTGCTCTAACATGTAGCAGCCTCCCCCTCACATTGTATGGCCTATGAATGTCTGGGGTCCACCAGACAGGTCCCCTGCCTTAGGAGGAGTGAGACATGTTAAATCTGTGATAGCACGATCCATGCATTCCAGTAGGTGTCCAGAGAATGCGTACATAAATGAATCAGCAGTCTAAGCTGTACTTACCACTGTCCCAGGGCCTTCGTGGGATACAACCTCAGTTTGTAGAAGTGTGACGTCCGCTCTGAGAAGTTCCACACAGGGATAACCTGCTATGGGTGTGGGGACGGGATATGGATGTCCAGTGAGATAAATGTATGGTCTGACCTCACCAATGAGGGGCATACCTCTGGTGTGGAACATAGAGTCCACATGCCGGTGATGAGCATGTCCAATATGTTCTCTCCACTTGTGGGTGTGTTGATCAGGTGTGCCATAGTATTTGAGTGTATATATGCCAGCAACAGTCATGCAAGGGTGTTGGTGCCTGTCTAGTATTCCCAGTCACAGTTAGGGTAGTTGCAGTCACCCAAAACAATGTTGGTTGGAGAGACCTACATATCCCTCAGTGTTCCCAAGAATACTGAGTGTGGTACCTGGGTTAGGGAGGGTGGACTGTAGCAGGCTACAAACTGAAAGGCAGGTATGCCCACAGTCAGTTGCACGTGAATGGTCTCAGATGCTTCGTGCAGTACTAATAACCTGGAGGTGTGTGTATCTGTGATGCATATTTATACACCCCCAGTGATGCTGGCCGGTCTGAGTCATGTGTCCGAAATGCATGGTATGAACAACAACCTGGTAGTGCTGTTGTGCTGTCGTGAGCCTGAACCAGGTGTCTGTCACTGCACAGATATTGACATCCCCATACTGAGGGAAGTCCTGAGTGCGTGCACCTGAGGGTTAGACAGCAGGTGTTGTGCAGCATAACCCTTAGTGTCCATAACCTTGTAACGTGTATGGGGGTGGGTTGTGTCATGAGCCTTGCTTAAAAAGCCACTATGGGGGTGGCAAAAGCCTCATCCAGTATATGGTAATCTAGGTGTGACAGGTGCAAGCCGCCCATAGCGAAGCTACGCAGCATGTCGAGCATGTCATCCCAGGATGACAGACACTGGACCCCCTTTGAATGACACCAATATGTCAGCCAACTGTTATAAGTGATCAGTTTGTCTGCATACTGTGACATCAGTCCTGGTGAGGGTATGATGCTATGCAAGGTCAGGGTCATACTGTCCTGGGCGACATGAACAGAGAGCTCATCTAAGTCACATGTCATGTATTCCAGGGAGGAACGTCTGAGGTTATCCACACCAGCATGGACAATGATGGAGCCATACATGTACTCGCTGTGGAGTGACCTGAGTGCATGTGTCATGTGGTGGATCTTGGCACCCGGCAAACAGCCCAAAGTGACCTTCACCTTGTACAGCCTGTTGAGTGGGACGTTAGTGTGTCTGACAATAAGAGTCACCCATGAGAAGTGTATTAGGTGTGTTCCTTAGCCCTAAGGGCAGTGACTGTGTGGCACACTGACTGTGTGAACTATGTGATATGTGTGTAATTTTGTGGGGGTAGCGGTTGGTAGTGAGACTGCTTTGGAAGTCACCGCTGCTTAGGCTGTGTTTATGTAAAGCCTCCGATGTGTGGTAAGCTATTGCCTGTGCTGTTGCAATAGGTCTATGTGTGACTGTAGTTGTGGTGTGTGTGGTTACCTTCACCACCTGATAGACCGTGCCAGTCATGGGTCATGAGAGACCAGCCGCCTGTTCATCTATATAGTTGCATCCCTCCCATATAACTGAGTTTGTTGTGAGGAGGAGAGGGTTGTCTGTGTACATGAGGCAGTTGTAACATTGCGGCAAAAGTGAAATAATCACATGCCGGACTAGAGGGTACACAAGACACCAACCAACGGACATGACGGGATATCAAGATGACATACTCTGTTGTCCGTTCACATAGGATCAGTAGGGTGGTAAGTGTGTAAAAGAGCTCAACAGGGGTGAAGTGCTCATGTTTGTCTGTGTTATTGAAAGATCATCCGCGAATGAGTCACGACAGAACCATGACACTGCCTTCAGATATGTCATTTATAGCAATGTACACCTATATATGCCAGCCATGAGTCTGGGACAACTGTACCTGAATGACAATGCCGACAACCTGTCAGACAGGCCCATACATGCATACCTATCTCACACTGACAAAAGGCCCTATCATCATACCAGGGGATAACAGACGTGGAATGGGTATACAGCACCACCCAAAGCCAAATTCATGGCATCAACTGGATTACATACTTCCCCTATATGTGACATAAGTGAACTACAGAACAAACATACCCTGCACCCGAACAGTCTGTCCAGCCCCACCCACTGTACCAGATCTGAAACCGTTGAATGTGTTACAGCAACATATGGCACACCCCACAGGTGTTGGTGCACACCAGACCATGGGAACTAACATCCTATAAGCCTATGATGTCTGTACTGCAAGGCCATGCAGTCCATCATGATTGAAGTCATGAACAGAGCTATTGCATGCCAACAAACACACAACCCTACCAACCGTGGTATGTTCATGGGCAGAACATGGTTCCCACACCTGCTGGGCTGTTTGCAAGGCACCCACCCAGGACATATAGCACTGTAAGGAGCTACACACATCCCACATAGACTCTGAATAGCCCCTACTCAACATACCAGACACATGTCGTACCCACAAAGCAACAATATGTGCATAAATATGTATTGTCATATGAAGGAATGGCAATTTGTCCATGGAGAGATCACACAAGGCATGAATAGTGGAGTCCTCTACAAGCTGGTAACACCTGCTGACCCACATGGATCATTCCTGGGATTGCATTAAACTAAGTGCACACACATTACCATGTCCAGCCTGATGATGTTGGCAATCTACAAATATAGCAGGAGACTAGAAGCCACCCAGTAAAGCATATAGTGCATTGTGTAAATGTGTATTTCACTAGTATTATAACATAGATAGTTAGGGGTTTGAATACTGCAAATTCTGATTGTATGTACATGTGTGATTCCTTTGAGAGGAGTGTCCTTTTTGGAGCCTAGCAAAACACATTCACAGAGGTAGATTCCCCTTTGTAAAATCTGATGATGTCAGTATCCCACAAATACAGCAGTGGAAACGTATACTCCCAGTAAAGCATATAGCAAGCTGTGTTAATGCATATCTTACAAGCAGCAAAGCATAGTTAGGTAGGGGTTTGAATCCTGCAAATGCAGAGTGTATATGAGTGTTGGGGTGGGTGTGTATGTATGTGTGTGATCTATCTGAGAGGAGTGTCTTTTTTGGAGCCTAGCAAAACACATTCCCAGAGGTAGATTCCCTGTTGTCAGATCTGATGATGTCAGTATCCCACAAATACAGCAGTGTTAACATAAGCACCCAGTAAAGCATATAGCGCGCCGTGTTAATGCATATCTCACAAGTAGCAAGGCATAGATAGTTAGGGGTTTGAATCCTGCAAATGCAGAGTGTATGTGAGTGTGAGGATGTTTATGTATGTATGTGTGTGATCTATCTGACAGGAGTGTCCTAGAGGTAGATTCCCCTTTGTCAGATCTGATGATGTCAGTATCCCACAAATACATCAGTGGAAACATAAACTCACAGTAAAGCATATAGTGCACCGTATTAATGTGTATCTCACAAGTAGCAAAGCATAGTTAGGTAGGGGTTTGAATCCTGCAAATGCAGAGTGTATGTGAGTGTGGGGGTGTTTATGTATGTGTGTCATCTATCTGAGAGGAGTGTCCTTTTTGGAGCCTAGCCAAACACATTCACAGAGGTAGATTCCCCTTTGTCAAATCTGATGATGTCAGTATCCCACAAATACAGCAGTGGAAACATATACTCCCAGTAAAGCATATAACGTGCCATGTTAAAGCGTATCACACAAGTAGCAAAGCCTAGTTAGGTAGGGGTTTGAATCCTGCAATACCTAAGTGTGTGTGTGAAACCGTTTATGAGAGTGTTGTGGGTTTTGCTTTTACTAATGTATGACATATCAGTAAAACAACAGTATGTGCAATGCACACGGCAGGTATATGTGTGGCAAATACACAGAAGTACATGTGACCTCAATTGTTAACTGTGTGGCAAAGACATCGATGTGACCGCAATCACATCACAGGTGTGTAGCCTGCCTTATACACTAATACATCTGTTACCATTGACAGTCTCTGCTGCTGCTTCCCAGACTGCAGGTCACATATGTATGTATGGGACACGGCCGGCCACTGTAGGGATCTGTGCCCTAGGACATCCGTGTCACACACACGCGTGACAGTTTGTATAGAATAGTGTGGGTGAGGGGTCATGCCTGGGCCATATCACAGACATGTTCAAACACAACACAGTCTGACAATAATGGGCATCCAGTATAGGTGTACAACATCTCTGTGGATATGCATACGGACCCCTCATTGCTTATGGGATACACTGATGGACATCAGCATACGTTAGGGACTGTGAATATCAGAGGACAGATGACATCACATGTGGCTGTACACACACATCTGTACCCCTGCTACATATTATGGGCTACTACCAATGTGGTACTGTCAGGATACCATGAGTATCAAATGTGGATGACTATGCTATAGGTGGCTCATAGCTTCACAGCATGGGTTGGTCAACAGGTATCTGTCTGTATATTACCCATGTGGAGGATGAGTGTCTAAGCCAGGGAATGCATTGTAGGCCACTGTATGCATTACTAAATGTGGACGGACATATCCCTAGTGTGTCTGCCAGTACCTAGGATAGACACATGCCTACAGGAGTAGTCATGGGAATGTGTGGCAGTCAATACCACTGGTAACCGGTATAGTATAAATTATATACCGGAAAGATTCATATGCTACTGTGTACCCTACAGCTGTGTGTCAGTTGTCAAAACATCATCTAACAATTGGTTCAGATCAGGCTGCTGAGAACATGTACACTACCAGAATGCAAAACAATGACCTATATCAACGCTACCACCCACAGCATAGTGTCAAACCATGTCATACACACATGTGTACCCAAGTTGTAACATATGTGTAGTGAAATGCATACTGGCCACCAATAGACATACGAAGTGTTAACACTGTGTGATACAGGGCATGTCACCCTTCCCATGTGTCATCCATGCACATACATGCAGACAGTGCACCTCCACCATGTTCACAAATGTACACCTGCAAATCTGTACAGCATACCTCACACACATACTGGCCACTCACCAACACATGCTGCCAGTAACACACACATCAACCAAGTGGCAGACAATATGGGCAGACAATTCATGTTTAGATTTAACCCTGGTGTAAACAATACTACATTGATATCCTCGGCTGTAATGTATCATGACTGCTCAGATATACCTACAAGGATAGCATTACACTTTACTGTTGACAACATGCTAACATTGCTACACTTCTATGAGGTCACCCTGTGCATCAGCACCATGTTAGCCTGTCCCTGCATCACAGTCACAGATGACAGGAGGTGGCACAGTTTCATCATATGCACAGGGTGTGTAATTGGTTTGCCAGAGCACGACATTGACCCATCCAACCGACATGTGTGTGTGTGTGTGTGTGTGTGTGTGTGTGTGTGTGTGTGTGTGTGTGTGTGTGTGTGTGTGTGTGTGTGTGTGTGTGTGAGGGACAACAGCACAGTATGGGTCAGTGTTGATGTGATGTGTGTGTGTATGTGTTAGCCATAGGTGTTAGAATTATGTGTGTGTGTCTGCATGCACACAGTTCCCCCTTGTGGCTGCCTAATACACGAGGTGGTGGAACAGCCACAGACTGTACCTGCCAGGCTGTACAGATCACTGTCTCCGGCCACGGACATGGTACCTGTGCCTGGCAGGGGTGACATGGACTGTATCGGGTACTACGACAGACTGGGTACTATCATCAGAGGCAGAGGGATGTTGACTGGACCCATGTCCCTGCTGGGAATGGCCAGAGCCACATGCACGTGGTCACCTAGGACGGTCTACCGACAGGCCAGCCCCAACAGTGCTGGGGCTGGTACTGCCACTACGGGAGAGTCTGGAACTTGTGTGCCATCCGCGATGACTGTCAGCCGATGAAGTCGCTGGCATACGTCCACGTCGATGTCCCAGCTGTCCTGCACTGTCCTGGTGCATGGGCATCAGATTGCGGAGGACATCTAGTGTCTCCCCCCAACGTCTATCAATGACCTCGGTGTAATTACGTATGGCACCGGCAAAGTCACGGATACTGTCACTGATAGCGGTATTGTGGGCCCTCTGCACCCTAAGTCCCTGCCTGGTGTACCGTTCCATATGTGCCTGTGCCTGCATTACAGCCCTGAACATACCTGAGGTTGTGAGACCTGTGGGGGCACGTCTGCCAGGGGCATTACGACCAGCAGTGCTCCCACGGGAACCCCTGGACATATGCCTATGTGGTACCATTCCAGGTGTCTGGGCATGGCTGCTGTGTGGGGTTGCATGTGCCATTGATACCACACTATCCTGGTCAATGCTTACTTATATGTCTCAGCCAAGGCCATTGCGTCGAGGATGATCGGCATGTATGTGCACATAGACGGGCAGTGCCAAAGGTCGACATGGACCAACGACACACCCTATCAAACCTGCCTGTGCCACACATCACATGTATCATCATGTCCACTAGTTGTGGCAGGACACTGTGGTTCCCCTGCTGCACTCATCCAACATTACCTCAGGACCTGTGAGAGGGAGACAGAAAACACACCTTAACATCTGTACCGGATGTTGTAACACATGCACACATGCACACATGAACACATGAACACATGCTCACATGCACACATGCGCACATGCATCATGGCATATGAATACATGAACACATGCACACATGCACACAGGAACACATGAACACATGCCCACATGCACACATGAACACGCACACACGCACACACGCACACATGCACACATGAACACATGAACACATGCCCACATGCACACATGCACACATGCCCACATGCACACATGAACACATGCACACACACACACATGCACACATGCACACATGCACACGTGCACACAAGAACACATGCACACATGCCCACATGCACACATGAACACATGCACACATGAACACATGCACACATGAACACTTGTACACATAGGCAACAGTACACAGTATGCATAGCAGTCACAATTTGTACCATGTGACACATATATATCTTGTCATGCTATTGAGTGTATAGGTGACATGACACACACTGTGTCCATGTGATGTGTAATGTTGCAGTTGTGTTGTACCATGCCATGTCTTGCCAGGTACTAGCATGTCCACATACTGTCCTACATGCACCGTAACCACTGTACAATGGGCATGCTGAGCAATGGTATGCCATCAAGTGAACATGCACTACTCATCCCGTGTGTATACATTGCATGCATGTGTTAAATCTGTGTCCACATTCATCTGCTGAACACACAGATGCTCCCATCAGACATGGCTATCCATGTGACACACATCCAGCCATGGTATGTACACCTGTGTGAGATGGTGCATTGAACATTGCAAAGCTTATGACATTGGCCTACACCTCACCTATGACATGCACATTTAATTATCTGTATTAAAGGTTGAACACACTCACCAGCATGGGTCGCCTGCTTTGCTGTCACACCAGAGGGGCCTACAACGATATGAGACACATCTTCATTGCTAACAACTGTGTGATTGCTACTGTGTGTTTGCAAATGTACAGTACTACAACAGTTGACAGTCACAGGCCTACAGATTGTATTCCTATTTATCAACATTGCACAACACTAGGCACTACATCTTAAATCTACACAGTACACAACTCACATAAGCATGCTGTAACAATTGTGGTAACAGTACTCTACGGCTATGCCATGTTACCTGCACGCTCCGTGTCGGCCTGCTGGATGACTCCGGCCTCCATGATAACACATGTTTGTTGTTGCAGTTGTTGTTGGCCAGGAGCCACCTGGTTCAGGAGCAGCTCCTCCACTCTGGTGAGGGGGGGAATGGATGGCTACCCCCCCCCACCTGTGGCAAGCTGCTGTCTGCAGATATCAGATGCATGCTGCCGGACATGACTAATTAAATCACTGCAGTGATGACATACCTGCTCATATGTCCAGTTATGCATGCCTATGCCATTTACCCAACGGACAAGCCCCTGCCACAGCACAGTCTGCTCCTGCTGGTCCTGGCTGGTTCTGGAGAACAGCAGGGAATACTGCTGCACCAGGCTTGCAGTAATTTCATCTTCCTCTGCCTTTCTGTAGATGGGGTTCCTATGGTGGGACATCGCCCTGGAAGACAATGAAACAAAAAGTGTGAGCATGTCATGAGGCACACGTATAATACTAATGTACAGTTATCAACTACCCACTATGTTTAGCAACCTATTGGCTTTCAGAGGATACACACTTTCAACAACGCATGACAGTACTCAACACACAACCGGATGACAGTGCCTGCCACACTCTATATATCTAACCACGTTTTGCACAGCATCAATCTTACAACAGTATGTAATACCACACTACAGTACATGGCACACTGCATGCAACACAATGCTTGACCCCGACACAGGAGGTGTATATCATGCTACTGCATCATGATAAGTGTTACCCATTGCAATGGTTGTGAAGTCCAGTAACAGTCTCAGTAGTGTACCACAGTAGTTATTGGTGGCAGAACCCTGCCTAACACATGTGCTCATTGATGAATATGGCTGGCATACTGCTGTACTACACTGTACATGTTTCCGGATACACACCTGTATCCTGTAACACACATGTGACCAAGACAACGGTACATGCATACACACACACACACACACACACACACACACACACACACACACACACACACATCAGACATGCACACCGGACACAATTATGGTGACACTGGTGACCCTTACCTATGTACCTTCCAGTGCTGTGTGGCAGTAGTTAAGTGACCCTTTGCCTGTGGTATGTAATCTCTGAGGACTACAGGGGGCACATGGAACAGTGGTACCAATCAGTGAGGACGTGGACCATACTGTGCTGTTTAGGCATACAGTCACAGGTACTATCACAGTTCATACAGGGGCTAGAGTCACCAGCAGTAGCACTCAATAAGCATGCATGTACTGCTTTGGCATAGAGTGGGCACCATAGTCAACGACAAGGGGCTATGTCAGAACATATGGCATACAGCTTTGTCAGCCTAGCAATTGTATACACTGCTTTTGCTGGGATCATGGCTAGGACACATACTACCATGTCAAATACAGTTTCACACTATGCTAGCACACATAACCATTACTTTGACACATTCACCGACACATGCACCATCACAATCAGTCAAGCTCACATAGCACTTTAAGTCATGGGTTACACTTAGTGGTAGCTTGGCTAGTATAGCCAGCATGCCCTGGCCATGACACATCATTATGTTGCTGTGGTGTCTGAGGACCTGGCGTACACTCCTATCTTAGAATGGCACCATTGGGAACTGTGTTTATACAGTTGTGTCCTAATGTCCTGATTGAACATCCAGATGTCTTTATGCCAGTTATTGGTCCTAGATTACGAACCTGGCAGTCCACCTGTGGTTGTTTAGTTTGAGCAGGCAATCCTGGTGGTGGTATCCCCTGTAGATGTGGGTTGGGTATGTTGCTATGCATCTGTGGGTGAATACTGTGAGATATCTTGTCACCTGTAGTTGATTTAATACCACATGGGAGAACCTATGGCTTTAGGTATTAAACACCTATATCTAACACACCGTGAGTTGGCATACAATTACAGTCGTATTACACAATACTACTCTGTGTCCAGTTCTTATCACATTCGGTTAGGTGACTACCTATTGCTGTCTGTATGATAAGTGTTACCCATGCAGTGTATCCAGTACAGTCTCAGTAGTGTACCACAGTAGTTATTGGTGGAGAACCCTGTACACTGTGCTCATTGATATATGGTCATACTGATTGTTATACATGTACATGTTTCATACATAACTATCTATCACATTAACATATATGTAATAGGTGTACTTACAATAATTAAATAATATTAAAAATACATACACATAATCAGTGCGTACATATGCACACGGACACAACTATGGTGACAGATCCTATAGCACTTCACAGTCCCCTGGTGGAATAATAAGCAAACGCTTTGGTACACTGTGGACTCATAGTCACATTTGGGATCAGGACAATGGAACATTGTAGCCTAGCAGCCTCTGCTGACATGGACTGACATCATACCACTACATGTCAATGTTTACATACCAGCACTACTATCACATACGAGCTACGATCACCACAGTACATCAATAATGTCACCTTACATACAGTGGGATGCCTGTCACAAGGCTGGATGTACTGTGACACATAGGCTCCTTTGTAGCCTAGACAACATCCCTTTGCTGGATCATGGCTAGCACTGCTACCCTGTCAAATGACAGGTGTCACATGTGAGCACAGTATATACCATAATTCAGACAATTACACTGCTACATAACTGTTCAATACTACACATGTTGTTTGTACAGGCATTGTTGTGTACATCCACTTTGTGCTGGTATCAAGCTTGTTCACACTGTAGGCCATGGAATGTCCAGTTGACTTAAGCTGTGCTACATAGTCATTGTTCCACTGCACTCAGCACCCTTGTCAGGCGGTATATCATGAGATTGGCTGGTACCTAACTGCACTATTGTTAACTTTTTAAGTCATAAACTTTCATGCCAGTACATTCTGTATGTACTTTTTATGGCAGTATCCCTGTTGTGTCTTACTGGTGATGGGTTTTGTATTGACTTTATCCCATACTTCTGTGTTGTGTGGTCTTTTTTGGGGCTGGTGTCCTGTTGTTTGATCATTCGTGAGTCTCTGTCCTGTGTCTCGTTACAATTAGTTGTATGGCAGAATACAGCTGCTTATGGTGGGAGTGTGTGATGCCTTCACATGTAAAGATTTGTGTCATCATCTGCCTATGTATCTGTTTCCGTATACACTCTTATATATCTTGTATATCCTGTATGTCTGATGTCTTGTATACTGTATACCATGGAGTCATATTGTATGGTCTTATATTGATGATAGGGTATAGAAATATTATATTTATCTGATGGTGTGCATTCTAAAGTGTCAGTGTAGCATTGTATACTACTTATATCAAGAAGTGGTATATAGTTTCTCACTTTCCAAATTTACTATCATACATATAGTTTTTGGATGACTTTCACATACTATGTGCTGGTTACTGTGTCATTATCACAACAGCTTTGGGTGTGTTGGCTGCGCACTGTGTTTACTAGAAGCTGGTGGTACGTCATGTACTGCATTTCCACACTGCTATGTCACAGACATTTGGTGACATCCTACTTTACTTTCTCACTCTGGTCATATCATGTTATATCATCTATGTACCATCACTCATTATCATCCAAAAATGCTTATATACACAGTTTTATGCTTTATTTCTTTCTTCATATTATCATGTATATTATTCAGAACAGTTTTGTATATATTTGTTATGTACTTCATCAGTTAGTATGTCCAGTCTTGAATAAATTATTATTTCTGTGACAAACAGCTTATATGATGATTAACACATATAAGGTTTCTGTTACTTGTTCGATACCAGCACATTGCTGACCCTAGTAATCCATTACTGCCTAAACAGTACTATTTCATTTTGAATGAAAAATGGAATAGAAGTGGTGAAGGACTGTATGAATATACCACAGTTGTGATGTCATGCATTTGTAGGTGTACATAGTTGCCTTTTCCCAGGGTGTGCTATACAATTGAGTGAATTGACCTCACCCGAGATGGTTTACACAGATTTTACTCCAACTGTAATTGTCTGACTTGTGTCCCCACACTACATTAAATGGGCAGCTATGAGCAATTTGACAATCTTGTATTACTTCAAATGATTGATAGTAAGTCTTTTTGAGTAGGATGCTACTATATGACCAGACAAACATCATGTGTGGTATGACACATTGGTGCACATGTCGATGTTTGGACTCAACCCCGGCCCGATGGAACATGGGATGATCCAATGGCAGTCACTCACTTACACGGGGGGTGTGCTGGCCTCTGGTTGCATCTACCAATGTGCCTTGCTCAACTGGCATGGTCTGTATACCTATCTCATGCTACCCGACCTCAGGGTGGGTGGCCTTCTACATGCTTGAGGGGATACACTGCAGCTTCACTAGTGGCACGACCAGAAGGTGCCACTGGGCCAGACTGCTGTGCAGGTAATGCTGAGAACAGTGTCCACTGGACCGCTTCCATACATTCTTTTAGGTGGTATTAAATGACTAAACATTCCATAGTGAACCATGCATTCTTCTTACCAACCAGTTAAAATGAATGCTAGTATACATGTATTTACAGTGAATTAAGATGTACGATGTTGTGCACATCCACCAAGTTGTGGTGTTGATGGCCATCTAATTTAATATATTTATGGAGTATTTCCACATGTTTTATTCACATACATGAGTATGGGTGTGTTCTCCTGTTGGAAGAACATTTACTGTTATGTACTTTACTTCTGCTCTTGTGGTGTTACCCTACTGTTTTACCTAGACACTGCATTAGATTGTAATGGGTGGCTCATACACCTGCATATATGTATTGAATGTCTGTGTATGGCTCTCACCTTGATTATTTGTATTGATGTTACATCTGATGTTCATTGCAGTTTCACTTATTACAACCCAATTATGTGCACAAATTTCTGGTGAACCTGAAAGCCTTCGGTTCCGATTATGCTTGCTTACACTGTGGATGTAATGCTTGTATGGATTCTTCACCATTATTGTACTGACTGTGGGTTAAGCCTATCAAGTCTATTTATTGATGAGCTGACAGAGGTGTTCTTATTCTGACTAGCAACAAGTTTACCTTTAATTACTTAACACTCTTTAATCACTTAAGTTTATGGGGTATGTAGTACTCTTCGGACATTTACATTTAGCTCCAACACCTTATGCTGTCATTATTGTGACACTATTAGGAAGAAATGTTTTTGGATAA
Organism: Protopterus annectens; assembly: GCF_019279795.1. Taxonomy (NCBI): domain Eukaryota; kingdom Metazoa; phylum Chordata; order Ceratodontiformes; family Protopteridae; genus Protopterus; species Protopterus annectens. The sequence goes on along the minus strand of NC_056736.1, from coordinate 610,115,470 downwards.
TGGTGATACACTTATGGTCTACAAAGCTGATGTGCAGAGGTTTATTAGGTCTGTGATATCTTTTAAAGCTGGCAATTCTATTTTTGGACGTATGTTTGAACCTTACAACAGACTGTTTGGATCAAGGACAATTTTGTACTGCAATTCCAATCCGTTTTACCTTATAATTCATGACATCTTGTATGGTCATACATTTTTTGATATTCTCATCTTTCTGGAATATACCTTATGTTAGTTCAACACTATTTGGAGTACTTATGGATACAGCAAGACAATTTCAGTTTTTTTCCTTATTATGTTTACACTTATACATTGTATGCTAATATTTATATCACACATGCTAATATTATAACTGCTGGTGGAGTACCCATCCCATAGGTGCTGTCTCATGACCTGCAGCTGGAGAATGAAGGGTTTGGATTGCTGCTGAAGACAAGGCTGTCTACAATGATTAGGCACTTTAGTGTGGGGTTTTGTCTGCGGGCTCTACACTGTTCAGAAGGCCTGCTGCATCCACTGCTGTAAAATGCTCTCCAGTCCGGTATTATTGGAGAAGAAAGGAAGTGCTAAGGGCCGATGGCGGGGAAAACTCATGCGATGGCGGAACCATATTTGCTCCTTTCCAGCAGCTCTAGATGCTTTTGAAGACTTCACTGAGGGTAATCAAAGTAGTTTCGCCATGTTAATATGTTTCCGCACTCTGTGATGCATTTGGGATATGCTATGGCTTTTGGTAATTCCTTTATTCTTATTTATTAAGGGATGTTATAGAGTGGCTTGGGTAGTTTGTAGGTGACAGGCGGCAAACAAACATTGGGATTAATATGTAACATTAGGGGTGTTGTGAAGCAACTCCATGCTAACGTGCTAGCCCCCTGGGCAAACGCGCTTCCATAGCCTGGGGTTGCTGGGTTCAGGTGAGTCACCAATCACTTAGTAAGTGCATTTGCTAGGCAACACATGTTGGTAAGCCTAACGCGGACTTAAGTCAGGTCCTTTACTCATTTTTACGATAGCCATTCAAGCTTAAAAGGTTTTTCACGCAGGACAATCCAGGCTGGGCACCAGACCTGCTGGTGCCAGGTGCAATCACCAGCTGAGGAGGGAGAGGTGGGTCCACTGGGACCGGCCTTCCCATACATTCTGTGTTTTTAGGTGTGTTAATTTACAACATGGACAACAGCATTCCAGGTTAGTTATAACAGCATGCAGTAATATTCCCATTAACCCAACACACCAGGGTTCCAACAGTTGAACAGCAAGCATAATACATGCAGATATTGAATGACAGTGGACATTGCAACAGCATGCAGGGATGATTGGTGGCAACAGGCCACCAAGATTGTGGTGTTTGAACAGGGCACATGCATCAAAGTAGAAATGAGTATATTGAACAATAGGACATATGTCCCAACAAATGTTTTGAGAATACACATACCCACTGAAGTGTGGAATTGCAGTGTTCATGCACATGGAATAGGGGGTAAAAAGAAACATCCATTCACATATTATTAGTACCTTTACTCTACACTACATTCCTATTGCCTGCAGGTATATATCCCCTTCATGTATTATTACACTAGACAACATGCATTAGATTGTGTAATAGGTTTGGCTAGTTCATTATATACCTGACATATATCTGTATTTGTAACTGTCCAGGCTGCAGATATTACTGCTACATACTTGTATTTTATTTGTATATTGATGTATATACACATCTGGATGTATTCACATGACATTTTCACTTAATTTTCTACAGCACCCTACATTTCATGTGGCACACTCACATTTATGGTGAACACCTTGACAAGCTACTCGTGTGCCAGATTTACCTATGCATGTCAGACATTTAACAACTGTTGAGGACTGTTATATGCTTTGCAGCTACTGGCACTTCCTTCATCCACTTTATATGTGACTGCAGGACTGTGGGTTGACAGCCCTTAATACAACAGTACTATTTATTGAATGCAAGTGTACAACAACATTTCTTAGTAACTGACACAGGCACACTCCAAGTATTAGACCTTTATTATTCACATTAAACACTCTTTTCTACAGGCTCTCCCCTTAATTTGATATTACAGTGCATACAGTAGACATATTCAGAACATTTTATAACTTTATTGATAGGTTCCAACACTCTTTTCCATGCTCGCTCACTTATTTTATGTGACACCACATGCAGAGATAGTATTCCAGACCTGTTTTACCTTTCTTAATGGGTTACTACACTGTATTCCTGGCTCTCTGACTTTTGATATGTAACAATACATGCAGAGGATTTATTCAGGGTATTAATGTAATATGCTTCACAGCTACTGGCACTTCCTTCATCCACTTTATATGGGACTGCATAACTGTGGGTTGACAGCACTTTATACAACAGTACTATTTATTGGATGCAAGGGTGCTACAACATTTCTAAGTAACTGACACAGACACACTCCAAGTATTATACCTTTATTAATTACATTGAACACTCTTTTCCACTGGCTCTCTCCTTTATTTGATATTACAGTGCATATGGGAGAACTATTCTGGACATATTATACCTTTATTGTTAGATACAACACCCTTTTTCAGGATTGCTCACTTATATTATCTGACAGTACATGCAGAGATAGTATTTCAGAATTATTTTACCTTTATCAATGGGTTACTACACTCTATTACGACACTTTTGTCATGCTACCTCACATATTTTATATAACAATACATGCTGAATATTTACTAACCTGCCTGGTGGCGCAGCCTTAGCAGCCTATCCACATAGGCTTGCTGATTCATAGCATGAACACCTGCAGCTGTGGAGTACATGAAGGGATATTGAGACATATCTATCCATTATTTAGACTATATTAGCTTGTCTTACATACTGCATTCCATGGCTACCTACTTAGTAGTGGGGCATCATGCATCTGACGGGCCTCCTGGATCCACTGGTTCATTAGGTCCTGCTTGCATCTCTTCAGGTCTGCATGGTGGTGACGGACCTGCTCACCAGTCCTTGGGATGCCAGTGGCACTGCTGAGTTCATGAGCAAACCAGTTTCAAGCCTCTGCCTTATATTCCGTTCCTTGGAACTGGCCCTGCAGGAGTTGGATCTCATGCCGATGGACTAGGAGCCAAACCATGTATCTTGACTCCTTGATGTCCCAGCGTTGTGCTCTAAAGCATGTTCCCTCTCTGACACCAGACATCCTAACTGCAGTTGACAGCTACAATCAGTAATGGCGAGTATTCCCGCCTATGCGGCTTAAATATGCCGCATTTCCCGCACTTTTCTGTGATTGGCCATCTTTGAATATTCTCGGCTGACTGCAGCCCTGCTTAGTAATGGTTAATCTACCTTTTATTACTATATATATATTAACAGGGGATGTTTATCCTAAGCTGAAGTGGCTTAGTAGTTCAGTACTTTGATTATGGTGCACAGTGTCCTGGGTTCAAACCTTATCATTGCTTTTTATTTTACTACTGTCCAGACAGGTTAGGGGGCGTGTCTGTGTTTAAGCAACTTTGTTCTACATTGCTCAACGTTGCCCGATCGCGCACCTCTGTGCAAAACGATTGCGCTGGGTATAGCGCTATTTAGCTATGGGCAACTAAATTGCACTGGGTTCAGCGTGATTTAGATATGGGCAACTACATTGCACTGGGTTAAGTGCGATTTAGCTATGGGCAACTACATTGTGCTGGGTAAAGCGCTGCTTAACTGCGGACAATTATATGTCAGGTTCCTTTATAACTTTACAGTTTGTTCACTGATACATAGGCCATTTCAATGCTTTTTAGTAAAAGTTTTATCATATCTGTCAGGACTTATTTCATATACTCATTTTTAACATAAAATAGGAAGGGGGGTGGTGGGACTCGAACCGTGAATGCCTCCTCTTTGTGCAAACGCTCTACCACTATGCTATTACTATTTGGTGTAATTTGCATTACCATTCCTTATTATGCTCTGCCATGTCGAGATTGCTTACTGCAGCTAAGCAATGGGCACACCCATGCACACACGTGCAAATACGGGCAGCTATATCGGGTATTAGAAAAAAAATTAATGTTTTACTTTTTATAACTGTGCTGGGGGTTTACAATATCAGGGAGTGTGGTGTTGGGTACATGGACATTTGAGCGGACTCACTTTTGTGTGTTGACATTTTACATTTCACACACTTGCAGGGGCGTGGACCTTTACACTGCTCAGCAGTCGGGCACGCCCCCTGCTTGCCTGCACGGTCTGTATTAGACTTGGGGATGACTCAGCATGCCCTCATGAATATGCATGGGACGCTGACGTCATACCATTCAACTGCAGCCTCTGAGTAAGACTTATTTAGTCTTACACGGGGGATTCAGGAATCCAGGGGAGTATTTAGATTGTGGTTGAAGAGACTACCCAGTGGTTCTGCCAACTCTTGCTTTAGACTGTTTAGTAAGCAGCCTGGGGTGTTATCCAGTCCCATACAGGCTGTGTTTTTGGCATTGACAAGTGCTGTTAGAAGCAGTTATTTGGAGATAATGGGTAGAGAATTGTTGACAGGTATGATCGTTGGAGACAGGTATGTGAAATTGTTCCAAACCTGTGTGCTAACAGGTTGGCTATGTCCTCAGGTTCAGTATGAGTGGTACTGTCCACTTTGAATCTGGTGCCATGCTGGGCCTTCTATTTTACACTACAGACATAGCTAAAGAATGATTTGTGATTATGTTTAGCTATGGATGCTAATTTTAGTTTCATAAATAACTTTAGAGGACTTTACAAGATGTCTACTTTACTTGTTCAAGCTATAGATGGTGTTTGTTTGCTGAGACTGTTCCCTCTAATTTCTGGACATCAGTTTCTTTCTCTTGTTGTATAATCTATTTATGCTAGATGTCCACCATGGTGGCTTTTTTTCGTGAGCAAGTTTTGATCTGTTCTGGTACAGCTAAGGCTATACACTTGTAAAGGTGTTTATACAGGCCATTTGTGTACACCTCTGTATAGGAGTCTTTACTGTCATTGGTGGCAGTAAGTTTGTAACGATATATGATATTGCTTAGGAGGCTATAGTTTGCTTTGCAGAGATGTTTCCACCTTTTGGATCTGGGGGGGGGGTGGTCAGGTACAAGTGTTACATTGAACGTGACCTGCTTATGGTCGGACATTACCAGGGAGGATCTCACAAATGAGCTGGTGCAGTGATCTCCCGTGTTGATAAGTACTAGGCCAAGGATATTTGCAGCCCTTGTAGGGGTGCAGACTAACTGTTCCAAAGCATTCATGTTTACAAAGTGCAGGAACCTTAGGTGAGTATGTTTACGTTCATATATGTATCCTAACCAATGGAAGGATAGTTACAGTGATCTATGTATAGCACTCTTGAGGTGTACTTGTCTTTTATGAAGATGGATACACCTCCTCCTTTGAATCTTTCACTTTCCTTTTGCAACTTGAATGTGTGAAGGGCATTATAGCCTTTCATGGCCATAGTACTCTCTGTGGCCCTACACCATGCCTCTGTGGCTGCACAAACATTGACATCTTCCCAAGTAAGAAGTGCATCCATTGAGTGTAGTTGTTGATTTAGACTTCTAGCATTAAGCAGCATAACCTTGGGTTTATCTTTTGAGGATATTTTCATGTCAGGAAGTTTGTTCTTATGACATAGCCTAAAAAAGTTACTATGGGGGAGGCAAGTACCTTGGACAGTAACCAAAAGGCAAGAGGTGAAAAATGAAGACCATCCCTGGCAAAGCAGCATGATCTGTCGACCATATCATCTTGGCCTGACAACTACTGGATCTCCCTGGAGTGACACCAGTAGCTAAACCAGTTGTTGAAGTTGATAATTGTTTTGTTTGTACTGAGGCATGCTCCTGTGTGAAGATAGAATGCTGCTTATGGCTACAGACATACCTGTCTGGGACACGTAATCTGAGAGGTCAGTCATATCTCTCTTAATATAGTCAGTCCAGTGAGCTAAATCTTAAGTAATTTACTCCAACATGTTGTACAACAGAGGTGTACCTGTGGATGTGCTTACATTCACTGCTGCAGAATTCTAACATATGAAATCCCCTGCCTTGGAAACCTGACATTTGGCCAGTCTACCAAAGACTCCTCTTACTTTAAAGGTACGCTGAACATCACCCAAATGCTGCTTGAGTAGCGTAGGGCATAAAGATGAAATTCAGGCCTAACAAAAACAGAACTTCTTTGCTGCAATCTGAACGTTCACCATTGGTCTGTTTACATGCGTCCATGTTCTGCCAGTTGAACACATTTTCTTTCTTCAGTGACTGTTTACACCTGTTTGCTGACTTCTTTGTGGTTGCATATGAGTGCCCCATTGAGGATTGTTTTTCTTGCTTTTTTTGTGCTCCTTGGGGTTAATGTCATCCAGCAAGGGTAAATGCCAGTGTGGGAGACAAATTCCCCATAAAGATCACAATGATGTGTCTTTTTTGACTAGGAGCTTCTCATGACCATGGGTCTTGTTCTATTTGTCAGGCATTAATCCTGAAAACCCTTCCCAGTAGACTTTCTTCCCTTTCCTTTTATCTTCTAATGAGTGGCCACTCAAACCTCTTCAATCAGAGGCACATGGGATATATGCAAATGACCCTTATGAACACCAGGTGTTTCAGCTAATTGGCAGTTTTGAATACCCATGACTTGTTTTGTCATTTTAATGGACAATTGGTTTTTCAGTGTGACCTTCTCACTTATTGTTTTAGTTTGTTATTTGGGATATTTTGCAGTCACCCTAATGATAATGGACATCAGCTGGATATAACAGCCTTGTGTTTCTTATGCATAGTTAAACACTCTACTTGTGCTGTGCTGATGAGTTCATAACAAGGCTGAAATATGCATATCCATAGCTAGTGGGGTTTGGCTTTATTGGCCTGAAATTATCCATTAAAATGATGAAACAAGTCATGGGCATTCAGAACTGCCAATTAGCTGAAACACCTGGTGTTAATAAGGGTAATTTGCATATATCCCATGTCCCTCTGATTGAAGAGGTTTGAGAGGTCACTCATTGGAAGTTCCAGCTTGGCTGGAGTTTTCATTTAGTTTTTACTGATTGGTTTTTCAGTGTGACCTTCTCACTTATTGTTTTAATTTCCTTGTATCTTGGGAAGTAGCATCTTAAGCTTTTCGCTAAAGATACAATGGAAGGAATATCCCACCCGAGGGTCAGCTATTAGGGAAGAAGAAGGTGAAAAATGTACATCTGGAATCTTCTGTTGTCCAGCGTCTGCCATGCGTTTCTTCTGAGGTTGTTACAAACCCAGAGGCTTTCCCGGCTGTGTTGTTGGATTTCTCTGCTGCAGCCATGTTGGAGGCCAGTGAAGATCCGGCTGGAAGCATGAAGAAAGCTTTGCAGGTGTCCACCTTGGACGTTCAGGGGGAACCATGGTTTATTTTATTCAAGGGGCCTAGGGGAATTCCACAGTTTTTAATTCAGAAAGAAGTTCCTATTACTGTTCTCGACTATTGTCCTGGGTGTGAGCCTTCTTAGTTTTTTGGTGAGGACGTTCCCTTAAAAAAAGAAACAAAAAATTAAACATGTTTCTTCTGCTCCTAGGAATCCACAAAGTGAGTATCAGGCCTTCACTCAGAGGACTTTTATTGCTTTAATGACCTTGGAGCCTCCTCAAGGCATTTTGGATCCTGCTCCTCATTGGTCCTCTACTCCCCTTTAAAGTCCTATAGACCAGGATTCTTTTGAGGATAAATTGGATTCTGATGACAATTCCCTGACTTATTCTACTCATATTCCTTCTCCTTTGGACTATGGATCAGAGGAGGAGGAATCTATTAGTCTTAATGTTTATTTTGAGTAAATTTCCTTTGGGGACACTCTCACTAGGATGATGGATTTGTTTAAGTGGGATTGTGCTCAGGTCTCTGATAGCCACAAGAGGTACTATGAGTTGTTGCAGTTGGACTCTCATAAACCTGTGGCTATTCCTCCTGTTTTGTCTGCTTTGCTGGATGCTATTTTCAATGCCGCTCATTCGCCTGATTCTCTACCCCCTGTTCCCAAGAAGCCTGACAGGTTTTATAGGGTGCCTGAGGATTGTTATTTTTTTATGTAAATGCCCTGCTCCTGATTCCTCTGTCATGTCTGTAGCCTATGATAAGCTGTCTCAATTGCTTCCTTTACCCAAGTTATTGCCTTCTGACAAGGACAGCAGAACTTTGGAAAGGCTGGGTAAGAAGGTTTACACTTCTGCTACTGTAGCTTTTATGGCTATGATTTATCAGACCCATATGTCTAGGTATGTGTTGGCTCTTCTTTCTCAGGCCTGTCAACTTATTTCTGATTTTCCCAAATGTGAGGGTAAAACTTCTGTTCCTTCCTTGCTCGGGACCTCCTCTCAAGTCACATTCATCATTATATTATATGTAGTTATGTTATAGTAGATGCCTGTTCTAGAGCTGCTGTTTTTGGTTCAGAGATGAGGAGGTATTCTTGGCTTAGGCTTCAACCTCTACTGATGATATGAACGCTAAGTTGATGGATGCTCCTCTGGATTCTAAACTTTTGTTTGGGAAAGTCACTGCTGGTTTAAGTCCCTCCATGATAAGGATAAGGCCTTACAGGAGCTTAAGCATGTGTTTGTTTCTCCTGTGCCTAAATTTCAGAGAAACTACCTTGCTAAGCCTGCCTTTGCTCATAGGCAATCACACCCTTCTACTAAAGGTAAGAAGAGTGGAAAATTGTCTCCTTCTGCTAAGGCTGCTCAGTTCCCATGGACTCTGGAACCTTTTTTTTCTGGACACACCAGGTGCTGTATGACTATCCATCTCTTCCCAGTCACATTCCTCTTTGTCTTCACCTTTCTTTTTCTATTCCTGTTTGGCTTCAGATCACTCAAGATCCTAGGGTTCTGTTGATCATTCATCAGGAGTACGTCATGGTGTGGAAAACCTGTCCTCCTTTTATGGGCATTTCTCAGCCTCCTCAGTAATAACTTTCCTTTTTCTCAGGGATTCTTTAATATCTCTTGACTCAGGGTACTATTCAAGAGGTGCCTGTGTCCCAAATGGGGAAAGGATTCTACTCCAGACTGTTTCTAGTGCACAGAAAAGAGGGCACTTGGAGACCTAATCTAGACCTCTCATCTAAACACTTCTTTAAGTGCCTTTCTTTCCATAATTATCCCTTCAGATGCTGTTTCATCTCTTGACCCTCAGGCCTATATGGTGTGTTTGGATCTCAAGGATGCTTATCTCTGTATTCCGATTCATCCTATTTTCATTAAGTTTTTGTGCTTCTCTGTTGCTTCCTGGCATTTTCATTTCTCTGATTTGCCCTTTGGACTTTCTATTGTCCCAAGGGTGTTCACCAAATGTCTTGCTCCTGTGATTACTTTTTACAGGTTTCAGGAGATCCAAATATTTCCTTACTTAGATGACCTGTTGATTCTGGCATCCTCTCCAGACACCCTTTTGAAAAATCTTCATTTTGCCATTTCCCTTCTTCAGAGCTTGTGGTTCACTAAACATTTCAAAAAGTCTTCTCTAACTCCTTCTCTGGATCATGTTTTTCTGGGCTGCAGAATTCATATGGTGCCAATGCTTGCATCCCTGCCACCTCCAAAGGCCTTAACTCTCATTTCTTTCACATTCTTCTTCTTCTGGCTTCCATTACTACCGGGGAGTTTATGAGATCTCTGACTTTCATGGCATCCACTATTCTGATGCCCCCCCTCTGTCCAAACTTCACATGAGAAAATGCCAGTGGTTTCTGAAGTCAGTGTGGCTTCAACATGCACATCCTCTAGACATCGTAGTTCCTCTTCTTCCTTGTTTCTGACAGGAACTTCACTGGTGGATTCAGCAGGTATCTCTGAATCCACTGAGCCCCTTTTATCCCTCTCTTTTCTCTCTGGAATTGTTCAGAGACACTTCAGACATGGGATGGGGGGGGTGACATTTGTCTTCCTAAAGGTACAGGGAGTTTGGTCAACTCATCAGCAAAAAGAGTGCATCAGTGTCAAAGAGATGAAAGCTCTTCTGCTGGCTCTTCAGGCCTTTTCTCTCCAGGGCCTCTCAAGATGTTCACAGACCATACCACAATGATGTGGTATGTCAAAAAACAGGGAGGGATGAGATCTTATTTTCTTTGCTGGTTGGCACTTCTGGTGTGGGATATTGCTGTCAAGTATCAAGTGACTCTTCAGGCAGTTTATATCCTTTCTGGTCAGAACATTGTGGCAGACACTCTGAGGAGGTCCTTAACTCAGTCCTATGAATGGATGCTTCACAGGAATGTGTTTCTGGACATTATTCACCAGTGGGGTACTCCTCAAGTGGATCTTTTTGCCTCCCGTCTGAACAGGCAACTTCCTTTGTTTTGTGCCAGAGTCCCAGGTCCTCTGGTGTGGAAGATGGATGCTCTCTCATTTTCTTGGAAGGGGATGTTTCTTTATGCATTCCCTCCCCTTCCTCTCATTGTGAAAGTCCTGTTCAAAATTCAACAGGATGCTACCAAAATCTTTTTTGTTTCTCCCTTTTGGCCATGACAACACTGATTCTCTCTACTTCTACATCTAGCCAGGGGCAATCATCACATTACCTCATAGAGTGGATCTAATCACACAAGACAAGGGATCTCTCATTCATCTCCACCTGCCCATGCTTCATCTGACATTGTAGGTGATATGATTTTGATTCCTCATAGACAACTTTTTTTCTGAGGATGTACTGCAAGTCCTGCAGGAGACCTGGAAACCTACTACTAGGAAATCCTACTTATCCAAATGGAAGAGGTTTTCTATTTGGTGTCTCTCTCATAACCAGAACCCACTTATGTGGATGTTCCTTTTGTTCTCTCTTATTTGTGTGAGTTGTTCAATGCTGGTTTGGCCTATTCTTTTATTAAGGCCCACTTATCAGCTATCTCTGCTTGTCTGCCTCTTTCTCCTCTTTTATCTTTTAGATTTGAGGTGAAACAATTTCTTAAAAGCATTCTTAATATTAGATGTCCCAGGAAGTCTGTTACTTTTCCCTGGGTTCTTAATGTGGTTTTGGAGAAGCTGACTCAGGCTCCTTTTGAGCCTGGTGATTCAGTTTTTTTGCAACATTGTTCTTGGAAGACTGTTCTTTTGTTAGCTCTTACTTCTGCCAGGTGGATGTCTGAGTCGCAGGCCCTTATGGCTTGTCCTCCTTTTTTGATCTTTCATGAGGACAGTGTTCCTGTGCACTAACCTTTCTTTTATGCCTAAGGTGGCTAATGAGCTATCACTTAAACAGTCTGTTAATCTGCCTACTTTTTTACCCTCTCCACTAGCTGACAGTGAGAGAGTGCTGCATACTTTGGATGTGCATAGACAACTCAGAAAATCTGATCAGTTATTTGTTGCTTTTCATCCTAGATCTTTGGGACTTGCTGTATCCAAGCAAACTATTTGTTCTTAGATTTCTAAGGCTATTTTCTTTTGTTACACTTTTCATGGCAAGAGCCTTCCTTCTTCAGATAAGGCTTATTCTACTAGAGTTGTGGCTTCTTCTCATGCTTTTTTCAAGTGCTTAGATACTAATTTCTATTCTTGAAGCAGCTACTGTACCTGGACTTATGTGCATGCCTTTACCAAGCACTACAAGTTGGATGTTATCTCTAGAGCTAGGGCTGGTTTTGCTAGTGCTTGTTCTTTAGGGCTTTTTAGGGGACTCTTCTGCTTTTACCCCCTCCTAAGTTTCCGCTTGAGCATTGGCACTATACCATATGTTAGAATACTGCAGCAGTGAATGTAAGGACATAGTACAGTTGTGTAAAATCTTAGCACAATGGTAGATATCCTTGTCTTGTCTGCCATCACTGCTACAGTATTTCCTCCCTCACTCCATCCCCTAGTCCTTTGCATTCCTGGATGTACAGATTACCTTCTGGATTCCTTGGACTGCTGTTCCTACTGAGCCAATTAGTTCTGTTTTTGGTAGGCCTGAACATCACCCAAATGCCACATGCTACACAGGGAGCATTTGGGTGACATTTGGCATACTTTCAAAGCAACTGGAGTCTTTTATAGACTGGTTGGATGTCAGGCTTCCACTGCAGGGAATCCTGTATGTTAGAATACTGCAGTGAAGGCAAGGACATCTACTGTTTTGTAAGATTTTACACAACTATACTTTGTTGTTGAGAGACTTGAGTGCAAGTGTGACTTTGTGGATCCTGGCATCTGACAAACAGCTGATTATGACTTTCTCCTTGTACAACCTGGTGAGGGGACATTTGTGTATCTCACTCTAGATTCACCTGTGACCAAGACATTGGTTTTGAGGTGTTTTGCCTTAAGGGTTTAATGGATGATAAATTGATATTTTTTATGTGTAGTTGGTTCTGTTGAGACTATCATGTGTGCAGAAAGTTTGCATTTGTGAGGTGTCTGCTCTTTAGGTAAGCTTCTAATGAGTACCGCTGCATACATGGGTTTATGTGTTCTGTACTTGGTTTGTTGAGGAGGTGAAGTGTGTGTGTTGACAACATGTTTGATATCTGGTTCATTTATTTAAAATTTGTTGACTGGGAATGTCCAACTAGGAGAGAGCCTATTTTCAGTGGTGGCCCAGGGTGAAATGCTCCAGACACATGTCTTTGGAACATTAGGGGAAAATGGAGTATCTGGAAGAAACCCACACAAATGTAGGGAGGGCATGCGGACTCTGCACAGAAGACACCACAGCTGAAAATCAAACCAGAGAACTTCTTGCTGTGAGGTGACAATGTTAACTGCTGCACCACTGCACCACCCTGAGAGGGAGAGAGGGCATTTATTCTAGATTCATTGTATACTTGCATCTCTCAGATATTGTATTAGTAAGTTGTAGGGGTACATGGTTAGCACTATACATGAGGACATAGAAACCTAACTGTGTAAAAACACAAGTACCTTTATTAAGCATATTTAGATGGTCATTATTAGCAGAGCAATTTTGTGAGCAGCAACAACTGGACCTGTCTATGAGTGATATAGGTGCCACTCCAGAGACTAAAATAGACTCCCACTGTGTGTGAAGCAGTACTCCTCAATGACCCTGTTCAATGGCAACCTTGACTACTGTTTCTATGATTGTGCAGTCGCCTCTGAACTGACACATGTCCCTCATGGACAGGGCCAGCTGGTGCTACTCAAAAACACACTCAGCTAAAAACAACCATCCAACTATACTCAATAAGGGTACTTGTGTTTTTACACAGCCAGACTTGTCCACACCCTAGTGCTAATAGGTTATTAGCCTTATATGAACATATGAAGCTATGTGCCTATGCAGGCCTCATAACCTGTTGTCTCTCACATGGCCTGATGACATCATCTACTATAAGTTCACCTGCACTTTTGTATAAGTCAAACTTGTGCTGTGGTGTGTGTGTTAAGTACTGTAGTTTGTAGTTGGTGTACCTTAGATAGGTAGGAGTTCTGTTCTTACTGCAGTCAGCTTGGTGTGTGTGCTTCTAGACAGAAGATCATAAGTATGCATCCCACAGTTACTTCTTCAATGGCATGGATGGCCAGTAATTTGATACTTGCACACAACTGCTCCAAAGAATATCCCTCAGAGCATATCAACCTCTACGGGTTCCCCCAAATAATCACAACCCCCACTAGGACAGACAAAACATCCAAACGTCAATCCATTTTGGATTGGATTCTGGTATCTCACCCTACTTTTGTACATCAATCTGTCTGTTTACCTGACAGTCTAAGTGATCATCAACCCACCTACCTAATTAGGAGCAAGACCTAACACCTACCCAACCTACCTCTACTAAAAATAATACGCAATAAAAACAGCTTCAGAGCCAATGACTTTAATAAAGCACTAAATTGCTGCAACTGGCTCCCTCTTAAACAACTACCTCTCAATGAAGCTGTACATTACTTTAACTCTACCTTCCTACATATCCTAGACCATCATTCCCCTACTAGATCCACTAGGACAAAAACCCACCAAGCTCCATGGCTCACCAAAGAGACAAAAAAGATAATGAAAGAAAGGGACAAACTCTGGATAGCTTCCCACAGAGATTCAAACACTATCCTAAGGTCAAGGTATACAGAACTACGTAATACAGCCAAGGGACTAACTAAACTAGACAAGTCTAACTATTACAAAAACCTACAGGATAAATATAGCCATAACCCACATAAATTCTGGACCTCCATTAATAGACTACTTCACCCTAGAAAAGCATCCACTCCCACCCCTGTACTGCCAAACAACCAAGATGATATTCCTACTCAATTTAATAAATTCTTTACAGAAACAGTTCAAAATCCAGTCAATACCCAGAAAAATAATGATACCCCTATACAATCTTCTACCGCATATAACAGTCATACAAAAAATAACTTCTCTACCTTTTCCCTACAACCAGTGTCCACTAAAATGGTTGCAAACCTCCTTAGGAAGCTAAAACCAACTACACTAGCTGCCGATAAACTCCCTGCAGATTTCCTTCAGATAGCAGCAGACATCATATCCTACCCAGTGTCAATTCTTATTAATAGATCAATCTCAGAACACAAAGTTCCCACCCACTGGAAAATCTCCCATTTTGTCCCTCTGCATAAGGGTGGCAACTCCTTAGAGCTAACCAACTATCGTCCAATTGCCATACTATCACCCTTATCAAAAATTCTAGAAAGAGTTGTCCACTTGCAACTAATGCAATATCGTCAACAAAATAAACTACTATCCAACTCCCAACATGGCTTCAGACCCTCCCACAGCACAACCACTACCCTTCTATCCTATACCAATACAATCAATCACTTTAGAAACCAAGGTCTTTTTGTATCTTCCATCTTCCTCAACTTATCAAAAGCCTTTGACATGGTTAACCACAATCTGCTCCTCATTACTCTATCTAGTCTCAATATTTGCCCTTCCACCATACTCTGGTTCAACAGCTATTTATCAGAACGCCAACAAGCAGTTCTCTGGCAAAAAAAGCTGTCCCCCCTCTTACCAGTTTCCATAGGAGTCCCTCAGGGATCAATCCTTGACCCACTGCTGTTCTCCCTCTTCACTAATGACATTTCTTCTTCACTACCCACTGCTACAGTAGTTCAATATGCTGATGACACCACCATAACCTGTGCTGCCCCCAGCATTAAGGAACTACACACCATCATCCAATACAACTTTACCCTAGCAGAAACCTGGTTTACTAAAATACAACTTCTTCTCAACCCAAAGAAAACCAAACTAATACTATTCACCCCTGGCAGATCATCCAACTCAGACTATAACCTCACTATAAACTCCAAAAACAATATTCAAATCACACCAACCAACCACACCAAACTACTAGGAGTTGACATTGATAACCACCTAAAGTATGATATCCATATAGCACAAACCATCAAAAAGGTCAACCGAAAACTGGGTCTGCTCTATAGAAATAAAAAGTTCATGACTAATCAGACCAAAGCCACTATTGCAAGAAGCCACCTCCTCTCTATCCTTCTCTATGCTTCCCCTATCTTAACTAACCTTCTCCTGACTGAACTTCACAAAATGGAATCATGCTACAACAAAATTGCCAAATTTGCAACAGACTCCTCAAATAGATCCCATCACTGTCTTTCCATAATGCAACTCAAGTGGCTGGAACTTCCTCAGCTACTTAGACTCAATCAAGCCATAGCTGCACATAAACTCTACTACTACCCTGAAAAAAACTCCTGCCCTCCAACAACTAATTAAGCCCTACACCACCGCTAGAGCCCTGAGATCTAGCAACCAAAATCTCATTCAAGTAATTAGACATAAAACTGTAGCAGGTAAATCTCTCTTTGCCTGCACAACAGCACAAACCTGGAACTCACTCCCAAACAATATAACCAGCACTACTTCTTGCACCCATTTCAAACACCTCTTGAAATCCTACTATTCTAATATCTGGCTCTCCTCTTGCTATACCCCAGGGTAGCAACATCTATGCTCAGTTGCAAGGACTATGCTACACTACAACATTTTCCTTTACTGAGCTCTACTGCTATCCCACAGATTCATCCTAACATTTCATCAATCTAACAGCAGTAAACATTCCAACACTTGTACTGTTCTGTACTATATCCCTTATCTGAAAAACACTCTAATCCATTTTTAGACTAACACAATACCTAACAGAGCTTATCTTACTCTCATCCTACCTATACCTTTATCCTATTTTATGCTACTATGGGCATTTATTTACTTCTCGGTTATACTAAAGCATAAATGTATTACAACTTTATATTTACTAATATTTCTACAAAAAAAAATATATATATATATTTGTATTATTTGTACTAATTGTATATTCTACAAGAGTACTGACTGTATATTCTACTAGAGTTATCACATGCCATGTAAATGGTCCTCTGTACTACTTATAAATGTTAAGAATTGCTTTGTACTGTTTTAATCTAATATTATCTTGTATCATGGAGCTTTTCTCCCTGGGCCTCCGCTGAAAATGGACCTGTGTCCAGTCGGACTTTCCCGGTTAACAAAAATAAAATAAAATAACATACACATTCATTTTATGCAAGTCTCCCAAACTCTTGTCTCCCACATGGCCTGCTTATGTCATCTACTGTAAGTTCACCTACAGTCATATATAAATCAAACTTGTGCTGTGGTGCATGTGTTAAGTACTGTGTTCTACAGCCTGTGTAACTAGACAGGTATGGATTCTATTCTCACTGCAGTCAACTCTGTGTGTGTGTGTGTGTGTGTGTGTGTGTGTGTGTGTGTGTGTGTGTGTGTGTGTGTGTGTGTGTGTGTGTGTGTGTGTGTGTGTGTGTGTGTGTCTAAACAAAAGAGCAGAAGTATGCATCCCACAGTTACTTCTCAAATGGCATAGATGCATTTTGATACTTGCACATGCCTACACATCCATTTCATGCAGGCCTTCCAAACTCTTGTCTCCCACATGGCCTGCCAATGTTATCTACTATAAGTTCTCCTGCAGTCACATACAAACTGGACTTGTGCCATGGCACGTGCATTAAATACTGTGGTTTGTAGTCTGTGTCCTTATATGGGTAGGGGTTCTATTCTTACTGCAGTCAACTGGGGGCGGGTGTCTAAACAAAAGAGCATGGATGGCCAGTATTTTGATACTTGCACATGCCTACACATCCATTTAATGCAGGCTTCCCAAACTCTTGTCTCCCACATGGCCTGCCAATGTCATCTACTATAAGTTCACCTGCAATCATTTGTAAGTCAGACTTGTGCCATGGTGTGTCTAAGTACTGTGTCCTGTAGGGTGTGTACTTTGATAGGCAGGGGTTCTCTTCTCATTGCAGTCAGCTGGGGAGTGTGTGTCATATCAGAGCTGTTGCCTGACATTGCAGAGAGGCTTTTACACCAGCATGTAGAACACTGTTACCATATTCTCCTCCTCAGACACTGCTGATAGCATCAGCTATAAAGTGTTGTTTGACATATTCCAAGTTAGATTTGAGCAGTGGCATTTATGTTAAGTACTGTGTACTTAGAGAGGTAAGGGTTCTATTCTCACTGCAGTCAACTTGGAGTGGGGAGTATGTGTGAGCTGTTGCCTGGCATTGCAGGGAGCCTTTTAAACCAGCATGTGGAACACTGTTATTACCATATTCTCCTGCCCAGACACTGCTGATATCATCAGCTATAAATTGTTGTTTGACATACTCCAAGTCAGCATTAAGCAGTGGTGCTTGTGTTAAGTACTTTGTTCTGTAGTCTGTGTACTTGGATAGGTAGGGGTTCTATTTTCATTGCACCCAACTTGGGTATGTGGGTGTGTGTCAGAGCTGTTGCTTGATATTACACAGAGCATTTTATACCAGCATGTGGGGCACTGTTATCTTGTCCTCAACAGACACTGCTGATGTGATCAGCTATATTACATTCTTGGGTATGTAGTACTCCCACCAGGGCAGAGTCAGAGACTGGCCTGGGGGTCAGGGAGAGATCACATCATCTTATATAATAAAGTTTATAGTGAGATGGCTTTTACTCTATCCACATGCATCATGACATGGGGTGTAGGCCCTGTGTTATGTTGCTGAGAATGCCCAGTGGTTTCTTCATCTGAATCATGTGCTTGGTGCAGTACATGTAAAAAATAGCATTATACTCTATTAGTGCCATAATGTGGTTTGACTACAGTGCTGTCATACAATCCTAAGATGTAAATATGATGGTGTGGATTCACTATTAAAATTGCGAATGTCCACTTAACTGAATACGGAAGCATTGACATGTATACGTCAAAACGAGAAAACACCGATCGTCCTGAAGCACGAACTCCGAAATGTTGAATCATCATGGTTGGCCCTTCTGTGGTATAGTTCCGGAAGGTAAGTGTATAGATAGTAATTTAAGGTAAGTGCATAGACAGTAATGTATGTAAGGTTTAGTGTAGGGTTAGAAGTAGGGTTTTGGTTAGTGTATATATGTGGTTTATTTATTTTGTTTGGGTAGGTAGTATGTAGCGCGCAGTGGGGTTGGACAACTATGATGCTTCGAGATTTTTAATTTTGCGGTTTAGTGTGTTCAGTGTATTTGTGGTTTGGGTAATATATGTTGATGATTCCGTATTCGTTGTTTAGGACTTTCATGGTTGTAATATAGACCCAATGATGTGAGTTATGATGTGCACAACATAGGCTTTCAGTAGCAGTTTGAACACTTTGAGTTCAAAGTTTAGATTGCTATCTAAATGTGTTCCCAGTGCATAGCAGGACTATTGTCAATAATGTGATTAACATGGAACTCCACTTTTCAGATGGAAAACATTACAAGCAGACATTTCTGCATTTATTTGTAGATTGTGTGTCTTTGTCACCATTCAGTTGTGTGTGTTAGCTCCTCCTGTACTATGTTATCACTACTGGTGGACTCAATGATTGCACAAAACATGCAAGAATCAGCAAACTTGTTAAGTCAAAGGCCATCTACTTTTGCCTGAACTGTTGAGAAATACAGTTCAAACAGTGAAGGGCCTAGCACAGATCCCTGGGAGTTGCCATTGGTGATAGCTCTACTGGTAAAGGTTGATTTACCAACAGTCACATGATGTGTTCTATCAGTGAGCCAATTATTTACCCATCAACTGACATAAGGCATAATCCGCAGATTGGGGGTTTTGTCAATGATAATTGCATGTGTGATTGTGTCAAAACTCTAGGGCAGATCACAATAGACATGCACTGTCTTAGCTTACTCCAAGCCTATAACACAGAATCAATATACTGTGACAACATCACAGATCACCTATGGCATGACCAAACACATACACCTTCCTGATATGGCATTAATAGGTTGCAACAATGTGTAGCAGACCTGTGTTGCATGATATTAATGTCTTTTTTTTTCTACACTGGGACATCTGGCCAATAGGTCCAGCATACATCAGATGAGTATCAGCAGCTCCTGTTACTGTATTGTATATGTTACCATGTCACTATTTAATTGCCTGCATACATGACTGTGTTGTCTTTCTCTTTACTTTACCACTGCAGGATTGGCATAACAACACACAAACACATGACATTGAGAAGGTGTCAGTGGTAGCTATTACCTATCTTTCATACCTGTCATTGCTGCTATTGCTGCTGTCCTCCATTAATACCATGTCCTTCTATCTATTCATAGGCAGCCTACATCAGCATCTAGTGCACAAACAAGTGGTATGCCTATGTAATACTTACTGTATGTTTTAATGCTATTGGAATTGCCCATGCTGGCAATGACATGATTAAGAATGCAATGTTTGTGACTTTATTTCCATATAACAGTTGCATTTCATTCCTGTCTTCCAGAAGCATCTTCCCAAGAGGACTTGTCAAGTGTGTGTGTGTTATGATTGCATTCTTCAGATATGTCAGTTATGTTGGCTATTTAACATAATTATCAACTCTCTGTTATATAGATTCTGTGACCCATACACAGACAAGACCTTATGGTAGGTCATAATCATTTGTAACACTGCAGTCAGATATATGTGTCATATGTCTTTAATAATGTACAGGCATGTGATATAACCATATAGCCCTGACATGTGTCATCTGTCTCTTCTTTTAACACATAAACTGCCTTTATCTTCCATTAGCCCATCCACTGATCCCATTGTGGCATCTGATTTGTCTCAGTATGGTAGCATGGCCCCTGACACACAGGACACTGACATTGGGATGCAGTCTAGCCCAGACGGTGACAGTCATGTGGATATGGCTGTTGCCGCCTATGTGGAGGAAAATTTGTCCAGCCTTTATGACAATGAAGGGACATCAGATAGTGGACAGGATGAAGCCTGTGGACAACAGACCCATGTTGAGACTGCTGCTGATGTTGAAGGTTCCTCACAACACATTGATACTGCTCATTGCAGTAAATGAAGGTGTGCAGCTGGTGTGCATAGATATGTGTCAGAGGGTGTCCGCCTACTCCTAAAGGCAAATGAATAGCCCTAGCAATGTCATGGATATGACATCCATGCACTTGCCTGTGCCGCAAATCATATTGCACACCAGCTGTGTGTGCTGCATGGAAATGAGTGCAGACATAGTGATGTCATGATATCATTGGCTGCACAGAATGAAAGTATGTTATCTTTGGCACAGTCCATACAATCCTTGCCCATAACAGTATTACAGCAGTGCTGTAATACAAGTAGTGTTTTGCATTCCCTGACTGTGCTTAGCCAGTTACCATATGAGTGAGACAGACCCTCTCTCAGAAGAACAAACCTTGCCCATTGGGCATCAGTCCCTATTTTCGAATGTGCACATAATTCCACTGCTGGCCAATTTGATGTGAGACCGGCAGTCCTGATCAGACATTCAAGTCACAGTCAGGCTCCTTCCCACAATGTATATCCACATGCTGGCATCACCCCATCCTTCTCTTCTGTGGAGCAACATGGATCAAGTGTTTCCATATGTGGTAGGGGTGGGGCAGACCAGACCACTGTGTGAGCCATCAGAGTGGCCACTCTAGATTGCGTTAGGGTAACACTGACAGTTGATTCAGTCTGTACAGTGGTGTCCATCTCACCCCATGGTAATGTAAATTATTGTAAACAGCACTGACAATGGCATCTGTCTGTGTTCGATGATAAGTCTGATGCCATGGGAGTGTGACAGTTTTACTAAACATAGGTGACTCCATTTATTGCATTAGTTTATCCATACTTTACATTATTATATTTTGCTTGTCATATTGATAACAGTTTTGCATTATGTCCTGAGTTGCTTTCCTGTTGGCTTCTTTTTATAGTAGACATACAGGAATGTGTTTCACAGATGTCTGTCCCTTATTGTCTGCCATACACAGCTACAGCAATATGATTCTGTATGCATACCAGTGTCAGTTGTGCCCTGAGATGATGATCCCTGTTGTGATAGATTTGTACATGTACAATACATATTTTATAAGTTATGATTATGTTTTATGTCTGATACTCACTGAGTACATCCCCTGGGTAATTGCCATTATATGCAATCTGTGTTGCTGCTGCTGTGGGGCAACACTTGTACATCAGTGTTTAAAGTGTGTACATCTGTAAGTGTGGCTTGTCTATGGGATATTATCTTGATGCATCTGGGGTTCTTGGGGTAGTTCACCCACATCTGCAGCTGGGATGACTGCTATGTGCCCTAGTTAGCTTACTGTGCAGTTATCATCTGTGCTGACTTCTCAGGTGTGTAGTACAGTGCACCCCTGGATGTGTCCAGACATCAAAATCTGGATTTCAGTACACAGAACACATGCTCTATGGCATTTTGAGTTGTTGCATACACTCTATTGGAGGCCTCCTCTGCAGGATCTGATGTTTATCTCTAAGGGGTCATTAGCCATGGATCATACCAGTCACCTGTTGTGGGGAGTAGACACATATGCTGTCTGCAAGGATAATGCTGACAGGGATGTCCATAGCTTATATCCAAGCTATGTTCCTGTACTTATCCAGTGGTAGACCCTCAGGTATTTTTCCTTGTTAGAATGCAGCCCTCAGATCACCTTCCCTCCATATAGCAGCATCATGGACACTTCCAAGGTGTATTGCCATGATGTTTGTTATGCTGCCTTCTGCTGCACACACAAACTGGCAGTTCAGGGAATGGCCATTCCTCTCTGTTAATGTATCTTGTCTATTTCTGGATGAACTGGGGTCTTGATAGAGACGTGGGTGCAGTCTATTGCACCAAGTACATGTGGGAAGTTTGCAAGGTTATAGAACTGGTGCATACCACTTCTCTGCTCCATGGGGGTAGATGAAAAGTGTATGTAATCATCCTCCTTGTTGCATATTGCTGCCAGGAATTTTGACAGGATACTTTCTGTGACACTCCTACAGCATCCCCCATGTGTCTTTGCAATGTTCCAGATGCAAGTGCACCCATGCTGAGGCACAGTTTTGTTTCAAGAGGGATGGGGTTGCCTCACAATGTCCACACAGACATGTGTGGGGCACTCATGTTGCCGACAGCCTGCACTAGCTATCTGTCTAGGTGGTACCTGTCAATTATTTGTTGATCTGACAGATGGTATAGTTGCAGCCTTGCTCTGACTCTAACTCGCTGCCTGCTTGGGTGCACAGCCACATCCTCCTCATGGCTTGCAGCACAGCAGCATGTTGCAGTTCATTCTGTGCAAGTAGCATTTTTTTATTATTATTATTAATTATTTTACAGTATTATCTACAGATTCAGTCATATTCTGTGGCAAGATCTTCTTTTCCTTGCAATGGCATATGGCATACACTGAGAATTTTGGAAATGGAGTCAGCATTGCAGTTAATTTGCATTGGGCATGCATGATGTGTTTTAGAATCCAACAGGCATTCACAGAATCTGCAATTATCCCATGCTGAATAGTTAAGTACTGGAACTGCTTGCAGTGTATCATCTGTAATCTCATAGGCATTTCGTGCACTAAAGTCTTCCTTCACTTTGCTGCGCTGTCCATAAGTAGCTTTTGGAATCTGGTTCCATGTCTGCTTTCATCAATTTAATGAATGTAAGACCAATGCAGGTCATCATGGCTTAGATATGTGTAAGTCGTATAAACACAATACAAGTACAAGAAGTGTGGATCTGTAATCCTTATATTGTCTTATGGCTGTAGGGTTAGTACTGTATTTGGATATGTGTGGGTCTGAATCACACAGTTGTGCACTAATGCCTTTAATGGCTATTTATGTTTTAAAAGTACCTTCTAAGTTTGTTTGCAAACTATGACAGTTAAACTCAGTGTAATAACACATGGCAGTCTTATGAGGTAGATAAATGTATAATCTGTCATTATTCCATAGACTTTTACAATATTGAAGGAAATGTGATGCCCCTTAGCTCAAATGGTTAAGCAATAGGCCCAAATTTTTTTTTTGCCCATATGTGGCTTCAAACCTCAATGTAGCCTATTTTAGATGATTTTCTTGGTAGTTATACATTTCCTATTGAATAATACATATGGGAGAGCTATACTTGGTTGGTAAGTTAAACATTACAGATTTTACACATTAAGCCTGGATATGATGCATTGATGCCTATAGGGCTTAGGCTAAGGAAGAATACGGGTCTATATCACATAGTCAAAGTTTTATAACTTCGAACATGAAATGTACAAACCATTCCATTTGAAGTTACAAAACGTCGACTATGAATAAAAAAAAAAGAAGGAAAAACAAAATAAACTGTTGTAAGCAGAGGGGCAAGCCCCCCTGCACCCCCCACGTGGAGGGCTGCGCCCACCACACCTCCCGCTACTTAAATATACCAACTCCAAGATCGCACCTCATTCAACAGAACAGAAACCTCCCCTTAAGGAGATTTCTGTTGAAACGCTCAAACTTGTACAAGTTCGAACTTATGGTCTTGACCATATAAGGTTCGAACTTGTACAAGTTCGACTATGTGATAGGAACCCAAGGAATACACATATCTCTGTATGTACATCATCTGCAAAGTTTTTACAAACATCTTACAGACATGTTACCTCTACAGTTTAAATGACACCACATGCTGCTACTTCCTTTCATTGACTACTTTATTACTTAAATTGCATGTGTATGTTTAAATCCCTCAGTTAAAACATCAATTCCTTTAATGACTATTTATGTGTTTTAAGTGCAGACAAATGTTTTCTTGCAAACTATGACAGTTGGGA
Organism: Protopterus annectens; assembly: GCF_019279795.1. Lineage (NCBI taxonomy): Eukaryota > Metazoa > Chordata > Ceratodontiformes > Protopteridae > Protopterus > Protopterus annectens. Next base: position 610,091,304 of record NC_056736.1, on the reverse strand, counting down.
ATCTGAACTGCTATAGCTGTGTGTTATTGGTATCAGCGATATGATGATAGGCAGTCACGATTGCATAGTTTTGTTGTTCGAATTCCACCACAGACTTTAAATACAGCATTAGCCAAATTGAATCTATTACACAGGCATGCCTGATCTGCATGATATCTGTTATAAATGGTGGTGCTTTTGTTCTACTCTATTATTCACATATGTTATGGATGTTACTAGTTCAAGACACAATGCATTTTTGGATGTATTACATACAATGTGATGTTAAAAATGTGTATAGTAGCTTATGTAGGAGACAAGGCAGTTATTTTACTTGTCATGTAATACACACACACACACACACACACACACACACACACACACACACACACACACACACACACACACACACAAACACGCACAACTTCACATTAGACTAATATATGTATGTACATGTCCATACATCATGGCGCATTTACCTCTTGTGGAGTATTTTTTAGTTTTTAGTACTTTGTTAGATATAAATAGTGTATTTTCATTCTATTTATTTTTGCAGTACATGTTTTTATTACTTTTATGGATTACTTTATAGTATATAAATAGGTACTTGTTTTTGTAGATTTTATCAGTTCAAGTACTGTGTTTAGTATAATTAATTGAAAGAAGGAAATTATGTCATTCAATTAGTTCAAGTCATGTATTATATAAACTGGTGTGCTTTTGTTTGTATTCATGGTCTGACGAAGCCTATATGGTGAAAGCGCTTACCGTGTTGTCACAATAAATGATACATGTTTTTACATCGCTGCTATGACTGAATTTTTGAGAACTTTTTGAGACTGTTATTTCTGAATTTTTATTCAGTTAGCCGTGGTTTGTCCTGTGGATGCACTTTTATTTTTGTTTTATTTTATTCATTCTTCTGCTTCACATGGGACTGTTCACTCCCTGGTGGTGCATTTTGATTCTGTTGGCGTTATTTATAGGTCTTTTCTCACAAGGTTAGGCATATCTGCACACTTACACCATTTCATCTTAGATCACACCTGTTAGTGTGTGTGTAATGCTTCCCTACATATTTACAGATGTAAGTTGTTTGACTTCCATCAATTTATGTAATCATGACTAAGATTGATTAGGTAGGCTTATAGGGTTCTGGTGTGTAGTGTGAATATAGGGGACAGTTCTAAGTTTGAATTTCCTGTTTGTGTTCTGAAATCCTCGTGTGAATGCAATGGTGAAAATGACTGAATGTGCAAAATGTGATATCGTATGTCAGTGCTAGTAGCATGTAATACTCACAATTTTTTTCTCTTCTGTTGTACAGAGCAGTCATTACATACTGAACTTAAACAATTCTTCCGTTGCTGTGATACTTCATCTTTTCTTGTTCGCAGCTGTTGAAGACCACATCCAAAATCATGTGTTGTACATAAAGCATATACACAGACTTGAGGTATGTGGCATCACGTTCCACCTTTATTTCTCTTGAAATATTATTAACATATTTAAACTTCAGATTTAAATGTCTAATCTTATGGCATTCAGGCATGCTAATGTTTATGTCAGATTCCCCATAATGCATCTGCAAGATAGGTGTAATATCTACTGATTTATTGTGAATAACCTTAATGTGTACATATTTTTAAGTGGAATGTTGTTAGGGTTGCAACTTTTTGCAAATGCTCAAAGTAGGACTTTTTTTGTAGAAACATCAGATTTTGCAGGGCAAAACATACCCACGGCCAGTACACAGGACAGAACTTCACTTTTTTGCCAGAATAAAAGCTCATTCTTGTAACATTTGAGTTGCTTATTCTGTTTCTTATAACATTTAGGTGGTTCAGATACAAAATAACTGTTTTATGCAACTATTAAAGATAAATATAGGAAACATTTTTGTCCTAAAATTTCAGGACATTTGCCATTTTTTTAATTTTTTTGCAGGACACAACTGTCCAAAGAGGGACTGTCCCTCACAAAGTGGGATAGGTGGTAACCCTAAATGTTGTCCTAGAAATTATCAGCAGGAGACTTTTTTAATTAATTTGAGTTTATGTGATGTTTGTTGACACAACTTAAATGAAAGACATGTTTGTTTAACTGGCATATTGATTTGCACTTACATAAATAAACGTTTTGTGTTGTTACTGCTGTTTTAATGGATGCTTTAATGATGTTCTGAAGAAGTTCATGAATTAAACAAATGAGAGTGCTCAATATTATTCACCTGTATGTGGTCTTTTGAGTTTCAAAGCACCTTTTTTGTTATTTAGTTTTGCTTTTTAGTTCTTTTGCCGGTGGTGTTTAGTATTTTTCATTTTTCATATCTGCCATTACCAAATGACACATGATAACCATTATTGTTTACATAATCATGGTGTCATTACTACATACATTGTTCTATATCGGCAGTTGTGGTACTCCTTCAGTCTGTGTTTGTGTCCTCCTCTGTATGCAGTGCAGCGTAATATTGTTATATCCAATAAACTCTGGCCCTGTATGTGAAAGATATGACTGTAGCAGTTAGCATGATATGAGTGGGACATGATTGATCTTCTTGTGTGGTTTCTGTATATACGTAGGAGGGATGACAGCAATTTGCAAACTACATTCTTCTCATTCTTCTCAAATAACACAGTAAGGTAGGTCAAGTATGTTTATTTGCACATGTTATCCATGTGTATGCATTGCACCCATTTGTGTATTTGTTGTTGCTGTCTTATGTTTGTTCAACAACATGACGCTCTTGATTTTATAATTTATGTAACATTCTTGGATCATGCTGTCCAACTGACACAATCATCTTGTGTGTGGCATGTACTGGCAAATATTGTGCCATGTTGTTTTACAGTACTGTGACTGTTACATATGAACGTGTATTCTTGACATACTGTGTGACATTCATTAGTCTCTTAGTGAATATACAAAGGAGATGCAGCAGGTCTAAGCACCTGGTGGTATAAACCTTGGCTCAGGATGATTGTCACTGTGGAAGTGACATATGCAAAATGGGAAAAGGGGTTGATAATGGAGGAATGCTTTGTTTAGTACTATTCATGACTCCTTTCTTTGTCTATAGCTTGCATATGTCAATAGCCAGTCATTTTGATATTAGCTTGTATTAGGACATGTACAAATGGATTTACATACATGTCCATGTGTACATATTTGTAGTACCTATGCACTGATTCACATGGATGTACCTGTGTATGGCTGTAATATGATTAACACATAACCGCTCTTGTAATATGTGATTGGTTACATGCACTTACTCCATTGTTCTGTGCGGTATGCACACAGAACTGTCCTTTGAGCAATCCTGCACATATACTGTGACATTTACATCAATAATGGTGATTGTGCCAACTGTTGTATTATGATTGCATGGCATTACCTATGTCTATGTGATACTCAAAACTAATTTTGTTGTGTACCAATGCCATTTGTCTTTTAATTGTAGCACATTATTGTGTTGTTTGTGTCATTTGTACACAGACATGTCTGTAGCCATCCCCAGTTCACTATGCCCACATATCAGATGTTGGATATTTGCTTCTATGTACCTTGTGAGGACTTGCAGTCATCTTGTGTTGTGGACACAGGCATGTGCACTGTGTCTCCTTAGCTAGGATTGTCCTGCTTTATTCTGTGCCTACTTTCTCTTGCTGGCATTTCCTCACTGATGTGGGTCTGTGTTGTCCCTCTCCCTTCCCCTTATATCTCTGGCCTACGTGTTTCACATACAAATGGCTTATGTTATGTGCATGTTTCCCTTCCTATATGCTAACATCCTTGTAATGTAGGTGTACATGTTGTACTACCATGTTGTGTATCATACACATGCAAGGCATATGCACATAAAGTGGTGTAATTGATTTGATTCCATCATGGTTCATGTCTTACTGGTGTGTTGTTCATTACCCAGGGATTTGTTTGCATCCTATATATGCACAAGCTGGCATTCTTTAACGGTTATTACTCATACAGGAATCACCATTTACATTATATTTTATGTCATTAGTCTGTGTGTATGAGTGATGAAAATTCTTTCTGATTGGATCATGTTATTCCATTGCATGTCACACATATACATCATTTGCCTTGCAAACCATCTATGTTGCCCCTGGCATGGCCTATGTCTTTGACATATGGATCTCATTTCTTCTGTGTTTGTGGTACATATTATTTGTTTATTACACAGCTACATTTACTTTTTAGCTGTGGTACTACTGTTTGGCATTGTGCTTGGCTGTTTTTCTTTCACATGCAGGGTTGGAGGTTCTAGTCTGCCCACTACTTATCTGCTCCCACATTTGCTCATCCTTTATGTTATTTGGCTTACACTTGCACTGCTGATAGATTGGTGGATGATTGCATTCAACATCCTTTGTGTACTGCAGTGACAGCAGTCCCCATTTAGTGTTGTCCAGCTCACACCTACCATTAGTCATACTCATTCTGGTATAACTGTCACACACTTTGCAACATCTCACTAATGATTTCTCCAGTGGTATACATGTATTTTTGTGTTACATCATGGCTGGTGTGCATTCCTACCCTGTTTGTCACTGTTCCTTTACCTGTGTTATATAGTCTGTATGTCTGCTGTCTGTTTACCTTATCTCTCCTTTATGTGTATTAACAGCCTTTATCTGTCATGTATTTTGATATTTGTTATATGTATATACCTGCTATTTTGTCCTCCTCCACTTTCTGTGTCTTTTCCATTCCTCCTATTTTCCAAAAAACAAAAAGGGAGCCTATTCCCACAAGAAAAGAAAAATAAAAAAATGCACATGCCCCTCTGCCTCTCCCCCTGAATTTCCTATTCCATTATAACTCTTGTGTGTCCCTATTATTCATCCCACAACTGTTTGGTGTATATGTCTCAGACGTTTAGGTCAAAAGTAAAGGGTTGTGGCTGAGCAGGTTTGCATAAGACTGCAAACTAGGTGCAATCATAGAATCCTCAAATGATGTCAGTATACTCTAATCCTTTCACACAGACCAACGACTGGTGTATTAGTCACGGTCTCAAACTGAATGCAAAAATTTGCATCATCATTCCCTTCTGCACGCAGAAACAATGTCCCATCACACTATCAAATCAACAACAATACCCTAAGTACCCATGAAGTGGTAATGGACCTGGGATCGCAGGTTGACCGTGACCTTAACTTCAACCACCATGTGTCTACCATTGTAAGAAAAACTTTCCACGTAGCTCACTCACTTGATTAGTAAAGGCATCGCCTTGAGTGCAAAAGAAGTTATAATCCCCTATACTTGGCACTTATCTGGCCCATAATTGAGTATAACACCCTAATCGATATGTACCAGCTTATGAGTTATAAGCTCAGTTAAGGAGGAGGTGGTACATATTAAAGTAGAGTCATCCACGTATTGGATGCAGGTGGCCTTGGGAGTGATGGTGGGTAGATCATTGATAAAGACTGAGAAGAGTAGTGGTCCTAGTATAGAGCCTTGGGGGACTCCTAGAGTAATGGGTAGATGTGTGGATAGGGTATTCTGCCATAAAACTGCTTGTTGTCATTCAGACAAGTAAGACTGGTACCATTTAATAGAGTTACTATTCAGTGACAGTTCCTTCAGGGTACGGAAAAGCAGATGGTGATTGACCATTTCAAAGGCCTTATAGAGATCTAGAAATAGAGCAGAGGTAAGTTTGTTATTGTTTCGGTTGATGTTGATAGAGGTAGAGAAGGATAGGAGGGCTGATGTGGTGCTGTGATTTGGCCTAAAACCATGCTGAGAGTTGGCCAGTAGTTTATGTTGGGTGAGATAGTGCATTCATTGGTTCTGGAAGCACTTTTCCATAATTTTGGAAAATGGTGATAGTATGGCTATTGGTCAGAAGTTTGAGAGGTCTAATGAATTTCCTCCTTTATGAAGGGGAATGATATGGGAAACCTTCCAGAAAGAGGGGGCAGTGGCTTCAGTCAAGGTGCGGTTTATTATGATCAAGACAGGGTATGCAATGGCATCTGCCCCTTTTTGTAAATATTCTGGTGGGAGGAAATCAGCTTCCAGGGTGGTGGGCTTTAGTTTGTTACTTTGAGATCGGATAGTGGATCTAGATACAGATTGGAAGGTGAAAGGGAGTGGGGTAGTGGTTGTGGAGGAGTTTTGAAAGGAGCTGGTGGGGGGTAGTTGGCTAGCTAGTGACTGGATGGTTTTGGTAAAAAAAATTGCTAATGATGTTAGCAGTTTCCTCTGGAGTTTTAAGGTCACAAGTTGAGGGGGTGGGGGTGGAGGTTTAGCCAGAGTGGAGCAGTTTGTTCATGCCTGCCCAAAATTTTTGAGGTTTGTTCTGGTGTTTTTGCTGAAGGTGTTAATAAAAGTTTTTTTGTCTAACAGTGTGGCTTTCTTGGTATAATTCCTTAGTTGTCGGAATTTAATATGGTCAAGTGGGTCTTTGGAGGTGCGCCATTTGTCTCATGCTTTATTTCTTGCTATGATTTTGGTTTTGGTTACTTTAGAGAGCCAGGGGGCGGTCTTAGTTTTGGCTCTGAAGGTGCAGATAGGAGCATGGAATTCTAGAATAGAGAGGAATTTAGAATTAAAGTAGGCTACAGCATCATCTAGTGGAAGTTCTTTAAGTATGGCCCAATTGCATGCCCTGAGTTCATTCTGAAAGTCAGTGGAGTTAAAGTTCTTGTTGTTTCTGATAGATTTATATAGAACTTGGTGGTGGTTATCTACTTTATGCTTAATGATGTAAATGAGTAGGTGGTCACTTATGTCATCTGGGAGGGTACCCGTGTTATACAGGTCTGGATGATTGTTGATAAGAATCCAGTCCAGGATACTGCCTTTGTAGTTGGATTTATTTATTCTGGTGGATGAGGATATATGTTGGATATAACCATGAAGGTTTATATGGGTGGTGGGAGATTCAGAGGAACAACTGTTCCAGTCTGTATTAACGTCTCCTAACACCATAGTTTCATGGAGGTATGTGTTGGAAAGCCATTGGAGGACGTCTTCTAGGGTATTTGCATTGTTGCCTGGGGGGGATATAAATGCAGGCAATTAATATAGATTGGCTTTTGTTAAGCTGTAGTTTGCTAACTAGGGCTTCTACATTATTGAACAAGGGGGGTTATTGTGGGGCTAGTGTGACATCTATTGCATTTTTAAACAGAACTGCTACTCCTCCACCTTTCCTGGTGTTACGGTGTAGTCTAAGTATGTTGTACCCTGGTGGGATAACCTCTTCATTTTTAGTTCCTGGTTTTAGCCAGGTTTCTGTAAGACATAGCACATCAGGTGAGTAGGTAGCTAGAAGGGCATGAAGATTATGGACCTTGTTGTTAATACTCCTGATGTTTAGATGAAAGGTCAGGAGAGAGTTAGGGAACCTTGAATCTGATTATATGTTGAAGGTGGTAGTGGGCTGGGAGCTTGTGGGAAGGGTGGGTCCAGGGTTAGGATGGATGTTCCCATCCTTCATTAGAGCAAATTGTACAGTTATTATTAGTTTCAGTGCTTTAGTTATTATTTTATGATAATATCCAGTTTTGGGGGAGATGGACCATGGTCTAGGGTGTTGGTGGTTGTTAAAAGTGGAGAGGATAGGTTTGTAGTGAGCTAGGGGTTGGTCTGATTCACTGAAGGTGGGAGCAGAGATAGTATGAGATATGGGGTGGTGAAAACCAAGATAGGGCTGTTTTTCATAGATGGTGAGGAGATATAGCCCAGGCAATATAACTGAGAGGAACATAATTGATCTCATCTTGATAGTAGTGGTACTTGGTAAGGAATGTGGGTAGAGAATTAAGAGGGTTGTTGACAGGAAGGGGTGGTGTATGGGGGGTGGTGTATGGAGGTATGGGTTATCTGTGATAGGTTGTAGGAGGGGGAGTGGTTTATTGGGCTTAAATGTAGCACTAGTGGGCGGGTGGGATTTTGGGGCAGCGGAGCGGGGCTATACCAAGCTACAAGTATTTCCAGAGTCTGTGAGTATGCAGGCTTAAAGAATACAACTTTAGAGTAATTTTACTCAATTCTTTTTAAAGTAAGCTGCAATTTACCCAATTTTACTCAATTATTTTGAAAGTGAGCTGTGTTTTACTCAATATTGTATTAAACAAAGTTTGTAGTTTAGCCAGACAATTTTACTGACTGTTGGGAGTAAGAAAGCTTTTAACCTGAATTTTGTACAGGTATTTGTTATTTCTTTAACAAGGGAACATGTCATACAGGCTGTATGGACTGTAGAATGCTTATTTTATTACTTATTACAGCAGCCTGACTAGGGAGTCTAAGACTGTTAAGCTATCTTTTACTATGGTCCCTAGGCTAGCCGTAGACCCAATTTAGCCAAGCAACCTATCAGCACAACAGTTACACTTAAGATATAGATATTGCAGTCCTTTTCCTTAGCAAGGAACAGCACAGGAATGCTTTTCTTTTAGTTTTCAGGATGATAGTTTTTTTTCAGCACAGATTGAGCCGTTCGAGGTAAGGACAGGTAGTGTGGAAATACCTAGTAAGGTGCATAGAATCAGTGCATGGATTCTATATGGAACATAGCTAACATAAGAGCATGCAAATAGTATTATACATTCAGGTAGGGCATTCAATATTAGTAGTACCACAGCTTCTGCATTTCTCTATATTCAGTTGCATTAAAAGTTCAGAAGTATGGACAGAATTCCTCTGAAAATTTAACAACATACATATAATGGGCAATGTGTACACTGTGGATGTCTGAAAACATTGAGGGGGTGTCAAATTACTGTCATTTTTAATTTTCTTTCTCCTCATGTTTGCACAGTGTGCTATTTGCTGCAAACAGTTTTAAGTATGATTGCCAAAAAGTCATGTAAAAGAGAAGTATAATGTACTGTAACCATAGGTAAAGTAAAACCCTGCCTTGTTTCTTTAAAATTATGCTCCAGTCCTGTTGACCAGCTTACATGGCTACTAATTATGCAGGTTCCAGACTGTCGGCATAGTTTTTATGCAAATGAGTGCAAAAATCAGTGCATTTCTTAAATCACAAAACGTAGGAACCATATAGGGATGTTCACTTCGTGTAGGCTATTACACAGTGTTTATGTTTCCAATGGATGTCGATGACATCAGGAGGTGTGTCAGGTCACTTTCTTTTGTTTTTTTGTGTACTGCACACGTTTGTGCAGTGCACCACTTGCCTCCACCAGTTTTGGCAATGCATAACTTGTTTGTACAACTAGACCATCCAAGTATCAGACATGAGCTATACATCCAAAAATAATAACTGGATGCATTCAATTGATATTGCTGAGCTCTGCTGGGCATCACACAAACTTGGTAAGTGAGGCTGTGCTCTGCTAATATCCTCGAATTACGGGACATTATGTAACTACATTTGTGCCAACAGGTGTTTAAGTACTGCAGTTAAGTGCAGATGGTCCTGGGTTCTGGTATAGAGTATACACACTTTTCTTATACTGTTGTGACACAGCAGCTTATACAAATAAAGTGCAACTTGCAGTAAATAGTGTTTTTGCACATTTCATGACAACAGGGATAAAAATATAAAATTTTGACATGGCTTACTTTAGTAATGCATGGTTGCAGTCTGCTGCATAACAGTGCTCACAGTGCACTACTATGCACTGAAGCTGGAGCTTTCTATCATGTTAAGTAGCACCTACTCAAGAAATTTATAAAGTATGCATACAACCTGCACTCTGAATTTCCCTCGATAGTTCAAGACCATTGGATTAGAGACTTAGAAATTTTAAATGAGATAATACTAATGGTTGCTGCAGCTATTTTGCATCTCTTTGTGCTAGAGGCTGACGTCAATGCTGCTGGTGCTGCTGACAATAGGCATAGAATGAGGAGGAGAAGAAGAGTGTTCAGGCCCAGGGTAACCTTCCAGGTATTACATGAGCTGGGGATTGTAGAGCATTACAGGATGGACAGAGCCATATTACAAGAACTCTCAAGTCAGAGCCAGAGCCAAGCAAGGGGAAACCATCCCAGTGGAAACTAAGGTCTGTGTAGTCCTCCGGATATTATCTACAGATACTTTTCAAAGATCAACTGGGGACATGATGGGGGTGGCATAGGCATCAGCATCCAGGATACTCCACCAGTTCCTGGATGCTATGCTCCTACATGCTAATGAGCACATATCTTATCTCATTTCCCTTGAGAAGAGGGCCAGCAATATGCAATGGTTCTACCATGTAGTACACTTCCCTGAAGTACTGGGTGCCATAGATTGCACTAATGTATACATCAATGCACCACCTGGTGATGAGGATAGAATCTGCATTACCCACAAAGGATACCACTCCATAAACTGCCAAGTCATGTGCAATGACCGAGGGATTATCTTTAATGTGGGTGCTGGCTACCTTGGCAGCTATCACTACTCCCATATTTGGCACACATCACAGCTGTACCAGATGTTTGCTAGGGGGGACTGTGAAGATCCACCACTGGGCCAATAATCAAGGAGTCTCAATTCTCACCATTGGCACTTGTGTTGGGACATTCACTGGCAGGATAAAAGGTACACACACAGTATTTGCAGATGCAGCTCTCTGCATCAAGTGTAATTTCCCTTAAGAGCACACAGAGACCATAGTCAGTCCAAGGCTAGTTTCTCCCTCTTTCTCCATATCCCCAGTAATACTCCCCACTAGCACAGCTATAAAGTTGAGTCCTTAGTCAGGGTTCCAAGCCAAGTCCTCCAACACTCTCTCTGTCCAACCAGTGCTTCATGTCCCTGCCCAAGTAGCTGACAGACATTCTTGGAGATTTGTTTTATACACAAACACACACACACACACACACACACACACACACACACACACACACACACACACACACACACACACACACACATGGGAAAGGCTGGCACAGGTTTACTAGCTATCCCCTCTTCTGCCCAGACTATAACATAACTATCACTGCCACCAGAATCCCTCTCCAGCTACTTTAAGGCCATTAACAGAGGGTGTCCAATTTTACTGTGTAATATTAATACTAATACAAATGGTAGTTTGACCAAGAACAAGTCTATTAGGAGTTGCCCACACAGTGTCACCAAATAAATATGCAAGCACTCTCAAAACTTAAATATTTCTTACAAAGATCAGCCACAATGAAAGGTTTAAATGTATTTAATAATAAATAAAAGAACAAGAAAATACTAACTATATATTCACAGTGACAGAGTTCAAAATCACTGAGAATATTTAAAACACTGAAGGACAGTCTCAAACGAATAAAGAAACACAATATCTAAACTAAACTTCACTATATTCCTGACTGTATCTGAGAGTTACTATTTTCTAATAACTTACTTAGAGCAAGGCAGATGATGTGGTGAATGGTTCTTATTGTTGTCAGGTCCAAGACAGAATACAGAATGCTCTGTCTCACTAAGAGACTTCTCAAAATAATATCTAAAATATTACTGCTAGGATAGCTTGCAGAGTGACACAATTTCTGGTCATCTGACTTCTAGCTCCCATGCAAAACCCCCATTACTGTAAGATGGCAGGACTTAGCAGCTACCTGTTAAAATACACACATAAGGGCTTTGTCAGAGCTGTTGAGCTTCTGGAGGTTGTAAAACAATTAAACACTTCCACTCTTCCTGAATGGCAATTAGTTCACCCGAAAGACAATACAGGAAGCTTCCAATACAGACTTTGGGTCTCTGGCTGCCTTGAAACCTGTAAGATAGCATCTTCATGGCCTAGTCTATAAATTGATTTAATTTCAGATATGTTTCTAAAGTTTGCTGGACTGAGGTTACCTTCCAGTTTCCTCTGTTAAAACATATACATTTGAACAGCTACATTAGTGCATGTACATGTCTATTCTCTCCAGTAAGGCATGTTGTGCACACATTTCAACACAAGCATGTTATAAATACCTTTTCAACAAAAATGTCTGTACAAATCAGTTTGATAAACACATGACATACAGTTCTAATATATTTGTAACACCAGCATCTTGTATGAACATAGGGACATTTACTGGGGGATGCTGGCTATGGCCTGGAACTGTGGATGATGACACCCATCAGAGATGCACATACACCCATAGAAGAATGCCATAATGAGGCACACCACAAACTAGAAACATCACAGAGCATGTGTTTGGGCTTCTGAAGTCACAGTTCTGATGCCTAGATATATCCAGTGGGGCCATGCAGTATACTCCATGATCATGTAACAAATACTCACAGTATGTGCTAAGCCTGTGGAAACAGCTGCAGCAAGATCAACAAGTGGAAGGGACACACATCCCCCCACCAACACCTAGGTCACCACAATCACAGGATGACTTGGAGGAGGAACCCCCAGCTGCTGTCCTTGTAGAAAGATGTATGCATGCTTAGTATGCCCTTGCTTGGCTAAGAGACAATGCATAGCACATTCACTGACCACTTAGGGACATAGAGCCTAATACTTTTCTCCTACTCATATATATATATATATATATATATATATATATATATATATATATATATATATATATAATATATATATATATATATATATATATCATTTCACTGACCCCATTTCACTGAAATTTCATTTGACTGACACTTCATTTCACTGACAGTTCATTTTATATATATATATATATATATATATATATATAAATTGATGCCAGGCAACTCACACAACCTGTTCCTATCTATGTATTGGCTGTGTACTGCTTGCGTCAGACAGAGTCAGCCCTGATTTAAAGTTGTGTCAGCTGCTGCATTTGCAAGGTAGGTCCATAACCTACACTGTATACTTGAAGAGTATTATTACATATCCTTGTATCGATGAACTTGGTACAGTATGCAAGTAAATAGTGGTGTATGTATACAGAAATTAAATTAACATGTGACTACAGACACTTATTTTACTAGAATGTGTCCATTTGTAATTAGTAGGCCTCATTCACGAAACATTCATACAGTGCAACTGCAGCAGATTAGTGGTACAATATTCAAGAGAGTTAGAAAGTGAGGCTACACATTGCAGTCTCTGACTTCAGACTTGTTTATATCCCAACAGTAAATGTGGTTTGCCCTCCAAAAAAAAACAGGAGTGACCCATTGTCACTGCCATAACAGTAACTCATCTATGCTACCACCAAACCCATGGTATATAGTCACCAGAGCTGTGGATTAAGGCAAGGTGTTTCATACAGCCTACCTTGATCTGGCCAAGGCCTTTGATAACATTCCCCAATCAGGAATCATAGAAAAACTCACTAAGCTAGGCATCAAGCCCTGTATCACTAGGTGGGTTGCAAACTGGCTCACAGAATCCACAGTGTGAAAGTGGCTGACTACAAATCAGAATGCCAACTTTTCATGAGTGGAGTCCCACAGGGTTTGGTTCTGGGTTCTCTCCTGTTTGGTATCTACTTCTCTGAAGTCCAGGCCAACACAAAGTGACTCTGGCTGACAAAGTTCGCGGACAATTTGAAGTTGGGAGCTATTACTAACTCCCCAAGTGATATTGGCATCCTACAGAAAGGCCTCACTGAGACCAACGACTGGTGTCAGAACCATGGCCTTAAGCTCAGTGCCAAATAATGTGTCGTCATCCCCTTTGGGAAAAACCCAGTTCCCATGAATTACCACATCAGTGGTAGTCCACTGAACACAGAAGGCATTATAAGAGATCTGGGAACATAGGTTGATGGCAACCTCTCTTTTGACCACCACATTGCCACTGTGGTCAGGAAGTCCTTCTATGTGGCGCATCTCATTACTAAGGGTTTTACATTTAGGAAGAAAGAGGTCATTGTCTCCCTCTACTCTTTGCTTATTAGGCCAATCATCGAGTACAGTGCCCCATTTGGCATGTACCTCACTGCACACCTGCAACAACTGGAGAGGCCTCAAAAGTACCTCACAAAAAGGATCCTAGGCCTTAAACACTTGTCCTATATGGACAGACTCAATTCTCTTGTCTCATATCACCTACTTAGAGGTGACCTCTGCTTGACTTACAAAGCCATGTCTGACCCAGCTCTGTTAGAAATGCTACATCTAAAGAAATCCCAATCCCTCTACACCACACACTCCAGAGACCTCAACCTCATTACCACAATCAACAGAACAAGCTGGAGGGACAGGTTCATAACCCAGAGACTGCCCATGCTATGGAATAGACTTTGCATACATGTCAAACACAGCACTTCACTGGCCCTCTTCAAGAGAAATCTTGATGAATGGATAGGATATAGAAAATTCACCCTGGGGATCACTCCAGTGGCTCTACTCAACAGAGGCACTGGGAACTAAGGTCGGGTGGCATGATGTCAGGGTAATCTTATGGGCTAGGCTTGTAAAGGCTCCAGTGCCATTAGCCTAGTACATACCTATGAACCTATGAACCTATATGTGTGTTTGTCACAGTCGTTATCCCCCACATTTTCAGTACACTAATATAGATTCTATCATACACTGTATGTGTTAGGTAACTGATGACAGCAGTGTACATTTTTATGCAGGCGGCTGTGTGATGAATGACCCCAGTTCTGGAAAATTGCTTCTGTGGCCAAAAGGACTAAGACAGGCATCCCGTTTGATGAAGCTGTATTGCTGTTGAGGGTTCTAATCCTGATTTAAGTAGAACTTTTGGAGGTGTACTAGCAATAGGTTCTGTTTTTTACAGACTGAGACTCTGTGTCCCATACTGTTATCAACTTTGTCTTGTTTTAATTTCACATTTGCGTGGTGCGCTGCATGTATAAAACCTTTTGGATAAGGCTTAGCTGGTTTGCATGGATGGCAGCATTGCAGAAACAGTGAAAGAGGAAATAGGATTTAGATCAGACTTCCAGCCACAGATAACGGATGCATTCAATTATTGCTGTTAGTAACTGGGAAATCCAAGCCTGCAGTAGAAATAGGAGTGGGCTGTAGTGAGTAATACACCTCACATTTACACACTGCTTACCTATGCGCAAACAGGTAAAAAAGGAAATGTGCATGTGTGTACACTTAACCATAGCACAAATCCAATGCTTCTTGCACTATTGCATTATATACATACATATATGTCCTTAGTACACTATCATTCACAGACCCCATGTCTTCCCTAAGACTACATATCGATATATTGTAAACTGAAGGCACAATATAAATATATGTACATATATTGTCAAGCCATCCATTTCTTTCTTCCACCAGCAGCAACACCAACAATCACAACAACCCTGGGTCAACTTGATTCTTCCACACATATATCAACCACTGTACAAGTTGTAATATATAATGTTTTGTGCTGCCTCATGGACAGGACCAATTTATGGTACTCACAGGCTTGCTCATCCAAATGCAAAAAGAAAAATATGCTCACTAAGGGTATTGTTGTCACACAGCTAGGCTACTAAACAGTATTCATCTGCTAAGCTACTAGCCTCAGATAACACTAAGAAGCAATGTGACTATGCAGGCCTCCCAAGCCGTGGCTTAACATATGGCTCGGGTATGTCATTTAGTATAAGTTCACCTGCAGTACTCTGTAAATCAGACTTGTACTGTGGTGCATGCATTAAGTACTGTGTTCTGTAGTCCCTGTAGTGAGATAGGTAGGGGTTCTAATCTCACTGCAGTCAACTGTGTGTGTGTGTGTGTGTGTGTGTGTGTGTGTGTGTGTGTGTGTGTGTGTGTGTGTGTGTGTGCGTGTGTGCGTGTGTGTGTGTGTGTGTGTGTGTGTGTGTGTGTGTGTGTGTGTGTGTGTATAAACAAGGGTGGAAGTGTGTATCCCAATCTGACTTTCAAAATGACATGGTTTTACTGCTTGCAAACACATCCGTTCTAAGCAGGCCTACAAACACTGTTCACCCACACGTCCTACTGATGTCATCTACTATAAGATCACCTGAAGTTGTGGCAAAATCAGACTTGTGCCATGATTTGTGTGCGTTAAGTACTGTGATCTTTAGTATGTAAACCCAGATAGAATAGGGGTTCTATCCTCATGGCAGTCAACTTGGTGTGTGTGTGTGTGTGTGTGTGTGTGTGTGTGTGTGTGTGTGTGTGTGTGTGTGTGTGTGTCTCCATAAAGAAAAGTGAATGGCTGTATCCCACACTGACTTCACTAATGGCATAGTTTTGCATTGTTTTGGTGCTTGCACAAACATCCAGTTGAACCAGACCTCCAAACTCTTGTGATGTGGTATGTGCATTAAGTACTGTGATTTGTAGTATGTAACCCTCGATTGGTAGGAGTTCTATCCTAACTGTAGCCAACTTGCTCTGTGTGTGTGTGTGTGTGTGTGTGTGTGTGTGTGTGTACATGTGTGTGTGTGTACATGTGTGTACTTGTACATTCCCATAAAGGAAGGTGTAAGTGTGCATCCCACACTGACTTCACAAATGGCATGGTTTTAGACTGTTTTGGAGCTTGCACAAACATCCAGTCGAAGCAGGCCTCCAAACTGTTGTCTCTCTTGTGGACTGCTGATGTCATCTGCTATGAGATCACCTGCAGTCATAGTAAATTCTGACTTGTGCTCTCGTATGTGCTTTAAGTACTGTGATCTGTAGTATGTAAATCTTGATAGGTAGGGGTTCCATTCTCACTGCAGCTAATTTGATGTGTGTGCATCCCCAGAAAAAAGAAAGTGTGTGTCCCACATTGACTTCACAAATGGTATAGTTTTGCACTGTTGTGGTGCTTGTACAAACATCCAATTGAAGCAAATCTCCAAACTCTTGTCCCTCACATGCCTTGCTGAAGTCATCTACTGATCACATGCAGTCCTGGTAAAATCAGACTTGTCCTGTGATGCATGCATTAATTACTGTGTTTTTAGTCAAACTTAGATATGGATGGGTTCTATTCTCACTGGAGTCATCTGTGTGTATGTGTCAGCTGTTGATGAATGTTACACAGAGAATTTTACAGCAGCCTATGGGACACTGTCCTCTTGTCTTCAACAGACACTGCTGATACCATCAGTGATATCAGATTACTGGATATGTATACATCACAACGGGCCATGGTCACACACTGGCCTGACAGATGGGTAGATGTTACCTCATCCTATGTAAGACAGACAACAGTGACATTCTTATTATTTATATGCACAAACACTATGCTATCTATTTGTAATGGTGATGGACAGGTTGATACATTAGATCAGACAGGAGTCCCCATGGACTATGATGTTTGCGGATGATATTGTGATCTGTAGCAAATGTAGGGAACAGGTTTAGGAGATTCTGGAGAGGTGGAGATACTCTACAGAGTAGAGGAATGAAGGTCAGCAGGACTAAGACAGAATATGTGTGTGTGAATGAAAGAGAGGATAGAGGAATGGTGAGGATGCAGGAAGTAGAGTTAGCAAAGGCATATTATTTCAAATACTTTGGATCAACAGTTCAAAATAATGATGAGTGTGGAAGAGAGGTGAAGAAGAGAGTGCATGTAGGGTGGAGTGGGTGGACAATAGTGTCATGACATTTGACAGATTGGTACCAATAAGAGTAGAAGGGAGAGTCTATAAGACTGTAGTGAGATCAGCTATGTTATATGGTTTGCAGACAATGGCGCTGACAAAAGGATAAGAGTTATAACAGTTGTTGACAGAGTTTCAGATGTTAATATTTGCATTGTGTGTGCTGTGGATGGACAGGAGAATTAGCCATATATTAGAGTGTCAGCTCAGGTTGTACAGTTTGGAGACAAAGCCAGAGTGGTAGGATTGTGTTGGTTTGGACATGTGCTGAGGAGTGATGCTGGGTATATTGGGAAAAGGATGCTAAGGATGGAGCTGCTAGGTAAGAGGAAAAGAGGAAGGCCTATGATAAAGTTTATGGATGTGGTGATAGAGGACATGCAGGTGGTTGGTGTGATAGAGCAAGGTGCATAGGACAGGTAGAAACAGAAGCAGATAATTTGCTGTGGTGATCCCTAATGGTACTATCTAAAAGAATAGGAAGATGGCACCTGTGTTTGGAGAAACTCCATCTGTACATCTGTGGCAGGAGTTCATAGGTTCATAGGTTCATAGGTTCATACTAGGCTATCTGCCCGAGGGCATTTACAAGCCTAGCCCATAGTTTTGTGGCTTACGCCACCCCTTAGGTTTGGGGAACTATGCCCATTATTTTGCTGTGCCTCTGTCGAGCAGTGACACTGAGGTAATCCCTGGGGTATACTTGCGATCTCCCATCCATTGGTCAAGATTTCTCTTAAACAAAGCCAGCGAGGTGCTTTGCCTCACATATACCGGGATTTTGTTCCACAGCATAGGGAGTCTTTGGGTAATGAATCTATCCCTCCAGCACGTTCTATTAATGGCCGTGTCAAGGTTTAGGTCTCCGCTCTTGTGGCTCTGATGGATCTAGATTTTTGAGGTGAAGCATGTACATCAAGTCAGGGTTTGATAATGCCTTGTATGTCAGGCACAGGTCACCCCTGAGCAAGCGGTAGCGACTGAATAGAGTTGGAGTTCTTTCAGTCTGGCAGCATAGGTCAGATTTTGAGACCCATAATCCTCTTGGTGAGGAACTTTTGTGGCCTCTCCAGCTGCTGCAAGTGTCGGGTCAGATACATTCGAATGGGGCATTGTACTCAATCATTGGTCGGATGAGTGATGAATAGGGAGACTATGACCTCTCTTGATCTAGATGTGAATCCCTTCATGATAAGGTGGGCAATGTAGAAGGTCTTCCTAACTATTTTGCAACATGGGTGTCGAATGACAGACTGCTGTCAACCTGGGTCCCCAGGTCCCTAATAACCTCTTCTGTGCTCAGTGGATTTCCACCTATATGGTAGCTAGGGGTAACCTTGTTTTTCCCGAAGGGTATGACTATGCATTTTTGGCATTTAACTTTAGGCGTGGCTCTGGCACCAGTTATCCGTTATCTGTGAGACCCTTCTGAAGGATATCTGTGTCAGATGTGTTCGACACCCAGTTTGCAGTCATCTGCAAACTTTGTCAACCATAACCCTCCCGTGTTTGCTTGTACTTGGAAAAGTAGATGCCAAACAAGAGTGGGCCCAGGACTGAGCCCTGTGGGACACCACTTGAGACAGGCTTAGAGTCAGACATGGCACGGCAACTCTGACCCTGTGGGTTCTGTCACTCAGCCAGTTTGCAACCCATCTTGTGATGTATGGGTTAACATTTAGGCTGATGAGTTTTTCAATGATACCAGTGGGGTATTGAGGCCTTAGCCAGATCGAGGTAGGCTGTATGGACTGCCTTTCCCTCATCAATGGCCTTGGTGACTGTTTGAAAAAGTCAACCAAGTTTAAAAGGCATGACCTGCCCTTGACAAAGCCAAACTGGGTTGGATCCAGAGTCTGCAAATTCCCTATGTCTTTATTTATGAGATCCATTATGATCCTCTCCATGGCTTTGCAGATAAGGCTTGTCAAGCTAATGGGTCGGTAATTTCCAGGGTCGGTGGAGGCACCGCCTTTGTGAAGTGGGACTACAGCGCCACGAGGTGAGGCTACGATTAAACAGCTGTCCTAACTGAGGATTTAATTCCTCGTTGAGTGCATGGGGACACCATCAGGTCCCATGGATGCTGTGTTTTTTCTCACTTGGGCATTAGAGATGTTTGGGGGTCTGCAATCTGTTGGTATAGATATCTCTCCTTTTGGGGAGAAGTTTGCACTGAACCTGTCAGCCAGTATGTTGGCAATGTCTGTAGGATCAGTAATCTTCTCATCATTTTGAACTAATTCTGAGCATATCTGGGAGTTTCCTCCCAGGTTTCTTTATAGCTAAAGAAGGCCTTATGATTGTCTTTAGAGTCTTTAGCTATTCTTCTCTCAAAATTTGCTTTGGATGATTTTATGAGGGCTCTCAGCTTTTACTTATAGTGATCAAAGCTTACCTTTCAAGGATTTTGCTCTATCATGTAGTAGCTTCCTCCTTTTGTTGTAGAGTTTGTTTATGGCTGGGGTCCACCAGACTGGGGTACAAAGAGTCTTTGTTTTGCTTGGGATTGCCTTATCCATGCAGTCCTGCAGGTGCTGGTAGAAGGCATTTGTAAGTGATTCAGCGGCTAGAGTACTGTTTTCCGCCGGCTCAGGGCACTAGTCTTTAGAAGTGCAAAGTCTGCTAGTTCTTTACTGTGGTCTTTTGTTTCAGGAGGGGGTGGGATGAGGACCTCCAGCGAGATTTGTTTGTGATCTGATCTCACCAGTGAGGGGTATACTTCTGGTGTTGAACATTTTGCTCCCATGTTCGTGATGATGAGATCAAGTATGTTTTCTCCTCTTGTGGGGATAGTGACTAGTTGTTCCATGGCATTTGAGTTTATGAATTCCAGGAACTTTTGGGCCAGGGTGTTTGGGCTTGAGTAGCATTCCCAGTCTATATTTGGGTAATTGAAGTCACCTAGTATGATGGTATTAGGGGATACATTTATTCCTCAGTGTTTTCAGGAAGGCCAAGTGAGATTCCTGAGTTTGTGAGGTGGCCTGTAACATGCTACAATTTGTAGAGCAGTCTTGCCTATGGTTAACTGCACCTGGATGGTCTCCGATGCATCGTGCGTTGCCACCAATCTTGAGGTGTAAGTATCCTTGATGAATATGGATACCCCCCCTCCTTTCTTGGTATTGTCTAAAACCTGATAGTGCTGGGGTGCTCTCAGGAGCCTTGAACCAGGTTTCTGTCACAGCACAGACATCGATGTTCTCCATACTGAGAAGGGCCTCAGTGAGTGCATTTTGAGATTGAGACTTCTGGCATTGAGCAGCATTACCCTTAGTTTTCCTTTTTTGTGTTCTAGGGTGGAAGGTTTAGAATTTGAGCCTTGCCTAAAAAGGCACTATGGGGTGGCAAGAGCCTTTGCCAATATCCGGAATCCCAGGGGTGACAGGTGCAGCATGTCATCCCAGGCAGACAGACATTGGATCCCCTTTGAATGACACCAGAGTTTAAGCCAATTGTTAAAACTGATCATCTTATCTTTGTATTGTGGCATCATTCTTGGTGAAGGTAGGATACTGCTCAAGGTCAGGGTCATACCTGCCTGGGCTACATAATCAGAGAGCTCCTCAATGTCTCTTTTCATGTAGTCGTCTCAGGTCGTTTACACCAGCGTGGACAATGACTGAGTCGTACTTGTACCTGCTGTTGAGAGACCTGAGTGCTTGCGTTATGTGGCGGATTCTAGCGCCCGACAGGCAGCTTACTGTGACCTTCTCCTTACTCAGTCTGGTGAGCGGGGCGTCAGTGTGTCTGACTATGGAGTCACCAATGACTAGTGTGTCTGGCATTGTGTTTGGCCTTAAGGGCTGTGACTGTTTGACACTCTGACTGTGAGGTCTATGTGTTGCAGGTGTTGTGTTTGAGGTAACAGTTGTTTGGGTGTATGCTTTGGTGGTCTCTGCTGTTTTGGTAGATTTTGATCAGAGCCTCCAGTATGTCTTTGTGTGTTTATGTGTATGATTTGTGGTTGTGATGGTACTATGTGAGACTGGGTCTATAGTGTATGTGGTAACCTTCTCCTCCTGTCTGGTCTTGCCAGTCTTGTGTTGAGAGAGCTCAGCCTCCAGTTTGGCCGTATAATTGCATCTCGCATGTATTTGTGTTTTGTGGGAGGAGGAGAGGGTTGTCTGTGTACATGAGACAGTTGTAACATTGCCTCAATATTCCCAGGTTCACCAGCTGAGCAGGAGAGGACACTAGCAACTGATCCCTCATGCTAGAGGAAATAGACAAAAAACTTTAAAGAGTTTTCAGGGGATGTGGGTGAGCAAGAAAGGGGCTTGCCTTTTGGGGTGCTATCTATAACAAGAGTGCTGTATCAAGGTGATAAGTACTGTAGGAGCAAGTGCTAGGTTTTATAGATAGAGTATAGTCTACTTGGAGTCAAGTAGAGATGATCTTTTAGTTTAGGATAGGTTTAATCAGTAGTATAGTTCGAGGAAGGTAGTTATAAGAGAAAATTTGAAGAGTGGAATTTAGATGGCCCAAATAGTTTAAACTTTGCTAACAGCTGCTGCTCTGGTGTGCAGCGGTGGCAACTCCGTGCTAATTAGCGTGTTCAGGGGCTGGAAAAGCTAGAAAAATGACCAATAAACTACTAGTTACTGGCTGAAACCTCACAAAACTGGACCAAAGGCAGCTCAATGCTTCCCCTCTCACTGGTAAGCAAGGTAACTTCCTTTCCCCCAAATAAGGCAAGGAAACAGTACACAGGAACTACAAACAAAGCCCAGGAATCAGCAAACTCTGAAACTGGACTAATCTACCAGTAAAGCAGGAAAAACAAGAGATTTTTTTTTTTTTTTTTTTTTTTTCTCAAAGAACAGGCAGGTACAGCAAACACTTATAAATGCTATAAACCAGCTATTACAGCTAACACAGAAGAAATGCTACAATACAGTTAATAAGTAACAAACAGAGATTATAAGTGCAAAATTAAGTTAAATGCAGAAAAACAGTTGCAATGTAACAGCAAGGCAGGCGAGATACAGTCGCTAGGTATTCAGATGATAAAAGCAACAAAATATACTTATTATCAAGAAAAGTAAACTTTTCAGCTCTCTGTAGCCTGGATAACTCTGCTGGCCCACGTGGAGTCTGTGCTGAGTAGGTACAAGCTGGAAGCGTTTAGCGTGTTTTATACAGGGGGCTGGAAAAAGCTAGAAACTGGCCCCAAATGACCAATAAACTACTAGTTACTGACGGAAACCTCACAAAACTGGAGCAAAAGGCAGCTCAATGCTTGCCCCTCTCACTGGTGAGCAAGGTAAGTCCCTTTCCCCAAATAAGGCAAGGAAACAGTACACAGGAACTACAAACAAAGCCCAGGAATCAGCAAACTCTGAAACTGGACTAATCTAACCCAGTAAAGCAGGAAAAACAAGAGATTTTTTTTTTTTTTTTCTCAAAGAACAGGCAGGTACAGCAAACACTTATAAATGCTATAAACCAGCTATTACAGCTAACACAGAAGAAATGCTACAATACAGTTAATAAGTAACAAACAGAGATTATAAGTGCAAAATTAAGTTAAATGCAGAAAAACAGTTGCAATGTAACAGCAAGGCAGGCGATACAGTCGCTAGGTATTCAGATGATAAAAGCAACAAAATATACTTATTATCAAGAAAATCGCTTTTCAGCTCTCTGTAGCCTGGATAACTCTGCTGGCGGAGTCTGTGCTGAGTAGGTACAAGCTGGAATTTAGCGTGTTTTATACCAGGGGCTGGAAAAAGCTAGAAACTGGCCCCAAATGACCAATAAACTACTAGTTACTGGCTGAAACCTCACAAAACTGGACCAAAGGCAGCTCAATGCTTCCCCTCTCACTGGTAAGCAAGGTAACTTCCTTTCCCCAAATAAGGCAAGGAAACAGTACACAGGAACTACAAACAAAGCCCAGGAATCAGCAAACTCTGAAACTGGACTAATCTAACCCAGTAAAGCAGGAAAAACAAGACTCAAAGAACAGGCAGGTACAGCAAACACTTATAAATGCTATAAACCAGCTATTACAGCTAACACAGAAGAAATGCTACAATACAGTTAATACAGTGTACAATAAGAGTATGTATTTGAATGTTAGTGTGCCTGGACTCAGTTTTGGGCTTTAACAGGGTGTATTTGTATTACCTGCTCTGCTCTGGATTGTGTGCAGAGGCTGTAACAATTTGCCTTCATACATGCAGAAATGTCAATACAATTTATTTTACGTATAATTGGCTGCTGCTATGTAGCAGAGCAGATCTAGCCATCAGAACCTGTTGCATAACAAACAACAATTTACCCACTTACCTATCAATAACAGAAGTATTGATCCACCATATGAAGGACCTCCTAATGTACAGCCTGTATGTTAGTCACCTGAAAATAGCAGTAAGATCACATATCCCCCTCTTTTTTGCATTCCCTATGCAGATACCGGGTTCAAACCTCCCATTATCACCTATCATTCTCTCTCTGTTTCCCCAGCTAGCATAGCTGACATGAGATTTTGACTCAGTGCCAATAATGCATCATGTGCACTGAATAGCCTGTATCTCCTACATCACTGAAATACAAATTTCAAGAGATCCACCTATAGTAGGAATCTGGAATCAGTGTTTGCTTGCTTAAACAGGTTGTTAACTCACACACCTTGACTACTACTCATAATATTCACCCAACACAAACCATCATATCCAGAGGTAATCCCCACAAATCAAACTAAACAGCAGAGACATCCTAAACACAATCATGCAACATCTAACACTACACCCAAAGTAGACAATACACATAAGAAATATTATCACCCAGTGTCTCACCATAGAAGTGCTTAAGACAATATGCAGGTATTCCAAAGGTTTTCATAATAGTTGACTGTATAGTGAGATGTACAGATGCCTTACTTACCAGCTTAAACAAGGATGTGTTCAGTGTCACCTGTGTGGCAGAGGTAGTCGTCACAGCACACATGCAATCAAGCTTCTCAACAACAAGTCCCGCTCTTAATCCAGCATACATAATGTTAGTATGCGCAGCTTGAGACATGACTATATGAAATATATGAACAGGCATGATTGAGCTATCTAAATATGGGTCACAGCAAGGTATGTCCCTATGTTTGAACAACATTATACCCTCATCTAGGATACCACTATATAAAGAACAGATTTTCTGAACTTACCTTAGTTTTTGGGGTCATTCTAGAGTGGTACAGTACCTGTCAGTGGGAGATGACATGGTGGATAGAGCATGCTGTTTTGTCAGACATAAGGCACTTGACTTCACCATAATCACTTTATTAGGCAAGGTCACAAAATCAGAATTACCAATGTGAAACTGTACAACCCCAAAGTAAGGGTCATGCTGCTAAACCCCAGGAGTTCACATCTTAAACTGCATTCTCTGCAAGGACTCTTCGCAGTGACAATGTTGATGACTGAGCAGTACAGAAACCTGTTTCAAGGCTGCAGTAAGTACTTTGGCCTTGCAAGGCTACAATGCCTTCCAAACATTCAGACAGCAAATGGAAGTTGTGTGAACCACAGGAGGTGTCATATTTAGACTGAAGTTAATTACACTTGAAGACTGTTAAGAGAAGATAACTACATGGAGTTATTCTACATCCAATGTACTGTGGATAGGAAACCCCTTCATTTTATTGCCATTAATAGGTCATCGTTCATAAACATGAGAGGCCACACAGCCTATTTATTACTAGATGGAGCAATTTAAGTAGATCAAAACAACCCAGGCAAAGGTAAGCGAGTGCAACTATTCATCCATTGATCGGGATAATTATAGGACAACAAACTCACTTGCAAAATATTAGCTGAAGTTTGTGAACTATTCCAGACCTGTTCCTCAACAATATGAGTGGATAATGTAATGGCACATTTGTAGTCCCTGCACTGTTCCTTCAACCATAAGGCAGTATGTTTTGAAGTAAACATAGCTACCAAATTCCCTAAAGGAGAAGTCAGGTTTAAAATCATCCAAGGTAACTACACCCCCTTAAGGGATGGTCTAATCTACTTCCAAGCCCCAGTTTCCACAAAGGACATTGACAGTTATAGTAAGTTACACCCTGATGCCCTGTCTACACAATATACACAAATGTATGCACACAGACGTGCCTGATAGGCTGAAAGATTCTCAGGAAAATACAAACCATACTGGTGGATGCCTGTCAATACTACATTATACGGTAAGTGAAAGAAGCTGCTGTTTACAAATATAACATTGAGAACCCAGTATTAGAAGGCTACTCTCCTCTGTGTAAATAGACAAACAAGACACCTTCAAAAACCCTCACAGACAAACTATGCTAATAATTTACACAACATATCCAGGAATAACCATACAGCTTTCTTCATTTTCATCTGGAAACCGATATATAACTCAGATGTATTTGGAACCAGTTGAGTATGGTAGCACACACACTTACCCAGTATAAATTCAAAACCTACTAGCAGACAAGTTTGGCTGAAAAGTGTCCCCCTTCCACCACCAAACCTACTATAAATGTGTGCAACATCACCTCCAACCTGTGGTATCTACAAAGAGAAAGTTATCACTGCCTTCTCCAAGACTAGGAGCACAGTCTCCATGGGACAAGATGGCATTCCAGCCTGTGTTCATGTGCTTCTACAGTGAGCTACACCCTAGGCACCATATTCAACCACAATCTGAATACTGCTGTTGTCCACACTGAATGGAAAACAGTGACCATTTTCCAACCACAAGAGAGATGATCAGCAAAATACAAGTGCAATTATAGACCCATAACTTTATGCAATCTCTGCTGTAAGACAATATAAACAATTTGCATGCATCTCAAACACAAGGACATAGGTGATCTCCAAACACTAGATGTGCTACAGTTAGGTGTTCTCAAAGGTATCTTGTGGCTGCCAAACCTGGTGGTATTCAAGACTGTGACCAGAGACATACACAAAGTCAAAGCTGTGCATACATCCTATTGTAACTTGGCCAAGGCCTTTAGCACAATTCAGCATTTAGTCTCAGTGAGAAACTAACCAAGGCGAATATCAAATCCTGTGTTATCAGTTGGATTGCTAATGGCATTACAGAACAACAACATTCTATCACAGTGGGAGACTTCACCTCAAACAGCAGACCTGTCACTGTATTGGAACAGAAGTGTCAGTGCTGTGGACCCTTATGTTTAACATATACATGTCAGAAGTCCTGAACAAAACTGAAGGTCTGTGGCAAACCATCATTGTGGCACTAATGACTGCTGACAAAGTCATGGTTATTATATTAACTGCACAAAAATGCATCAGCATACCCTGTGGTAATGAATGTTCCTGGTATAAGATAACCAGGAGTACACTATTCCCTACTTCTGTATTGATAGACGTTGGAACCCATGTCGACTGCAACTTGGGGCTACTGTGGGGAGGTAGGCATTCTATATCTTACATCTGATTAGAAAACCATTACATCAATAGCAAAATATGCTATCAGTCACCTATACTAATCATTCATCAGCCATATTAATGAATATAATCCTCCCTTTTATATGTATTGTACCAGACACCTGCACCAACTTGACAGACCTCAGACATGTCTGAGTAATAAAACAGAGGGTCTCTAGCATGTGTTTTCTGTAAGCAGACTGAAGTAGCTGTCACTGTGTGCACTCTCATATAGATAGTCCTGGAAGGCATACATAATCTACCCCAAAGCTATTCATGGCCAAAGTGGGATGACAATTCTGCACATCCATAACTAATATGGGACTAGAGTTTCCTGTTTCAGGGACCTCAATGTACATACATAGGACATGCTGGAGAGACAGATACATCTGTCAAAGGTAGTCTGTCCTCTGCAGTATTGCCCAAATCCATGTCAAGCAGAGCACCTCCATTACTCTGCTGAAGGACATGCTGGATGACTTGCTGTGAACATGTTATCTGGCATAGATCACTGTTGCTTCTCTCCTGGACATGGATGGTCCTTGCTAGACACAACTTGGCCATGTATTACATCTGACTTTTAATATTATATTGTGATGTATGCCTCTAAAGACCATCAGGTCAATACCCTAGTCACATCCTATGAACCTCAGAACCTATGGCGATGTACATGCAAAAAGGAACATTATATTGTATTACCATTCTGATGAAATTTGTCTTCAGTGCTGACATACAGTCCTGAGCTCCAAATCTGATGGGATGACTTTGGATGTGTACCCATAAGTTTGTACTAAACAATCTTTAAAGACAAAATTAGATATATTAATGAGACACATTTAATTGTCTGACTTCACAGCCCTTACAAAAGCATCCACTATAAAGTAGATAAATTATTATGGTAGCCACTGTCTAAATGGCTAAGTACAATCTAAATGACAGATACAATTATCAGTTCAACAACACAAATGAAGGTAATAGTCACCCTGTGCATCGGACACATAGCTGTAGTACCCCTGAATCCAAAAGATAGATGACAGGGATGTGGTACAGTTATCATTTACACAGGGTATTGTATGGGAGTGCAGGAGGCCTAGGCTGGCACAAGGTTGGAGAGTGTGTGTGTGTGAGTAAGCAAGGGAAGCAGGCAAGATGGACCATGTAAATTTTGTGTGTGTGTCTGTAGGTGCCCTGAATGTGACATTAGTGTGTGTGTGTCTGCACGAACACAGCCAAGCTCAATGCTAGCCCTACATGTCTGTATGTTGGACAGCTGTGTGCTGTGCATAGTGGAGCTGGCAGTTCGTAGTCTCTGCCCCCAAACATAAGAACTGGCTCTGCCAGAAGTTGCACTGGCACCTCCATGCCCTAGGTCAGATGCTGTGCTACTACCTGAAGATGACCAATATCTGGTGAATGTGGTTGCTTCCCAGGAACACCCAGAACAACGACCCCATGGCCTGCTATGTCTGGGTGTGAACAGCACACTCCCTGCTGGAACAGTGGATGTACTGCCACTATGAGAGCGTGATCAGGCATGGCCACATTGGGTCTCAGCAGATGTAGTTGCTGACCTATGCCCATGAGGCTGACACTTCCCTCCCAGCAGACATTCCTTAGAGACCATGTGCATTCCATGACAGTATACTCTGTGCTCCCTCACAGGCACATCCTATTCCAAAATGTCATTCAACCAATCCAGGGAATCAACAATATGGTGGAGACCAGTGGCGGCTGGTGACTTCAAATCACAGGGGGGCTGCAGGAGACAGCTGAATGGGTGGGGTCAAGGGGAGGGGGTGTGGTCAACCAGAAAGGGGAGAAGCTATGCACAAAACCACAAAAAACTAGATTTAATTAAATACGCTGCCCTGGGTGGCAAACCATCATTATGAAAGTCCAATCAAGACAAAAATAAGTGTAGAAGAATAAAAATATTTCAATGCATTGGCTGCATGACAGCTTACTTAATATCTAGATGGAAACAAAAGGTTGTGAGGCATGAAAAAATAAATTACTTTTTAAATACATTACTGGAATGCCAGTCAAAATCAAGTATAAGAAAAACCAGAAGCACTCAACTCAAACCACTTCTCCTTGCACTGCAGTTCTAATTATAATATATTCAGCTTTATTAAAGTACCAAGTAACATGCTGAAAGTAGAAATCTATGTGATGCCCTCACTTGTAAAAATGTTTCTTATCCAAAAAAGACCTGCTGCCTGACAACTTGTTTCATGGGAAAACATGATAAAAGTAAAAATGGAAAGCAAACAAGAAACAAGCTCAAGATACATTGCTTAAAGGATTACTGTACAGGTTATGGACCACACATGATTGGCATTCTGTTTAGTTTACAGGTAAAGTCTGTAGAGATGACTGGAAGTCTCCAACAAGTGTAATGAGCTTTTTAAAATAATGGAATCCTGTCCTTTAATACCCAAGGCTTATACATTATCTAGTCAAGTATTCTCTGCATGGCAACAACAGAAAGGCTTTCAATGTTGGCAATTCTTTAACAGTATGCTTATTAAAGCTTACTTGCATCTTACGATCTCAGACAAGCTTACCTTATGGTCATTAAAGCATTGCTACTTAAACACAGAGCAACAGGCACTTTGAGTAATAAGCATAAATCTGAGTAATAAGCATAAATCAACAGTACAAAAATATGACAGAAACCAGACCATTCTGCAAAATCAAGGACAGATGAAAAGCCACTGTAGTACTTATGCAGTGTGCCCTCCCCATCAAGGTAGATACAACTACTCCTTGCCTTGCTTGGACACATCCAGAGTCACTACATGGGGGAGTGGGGTGCAACAAGCATGTCACAATTTGAAATCTCTCTGGCTGACTGTGATGGCCCTGACACATTTGTCATACCTCTCAACCTCAAGAGCAAGACATCTGGACAAAGCCATACACAGAAGTGGGACAAAGGCCCAAAAATAAGGACAATTTTTAAATATTGCTCTAATAAACTTAGAAAGATAATAGAATAGGTCTTGCATTAGTATGAATTGTCTGAAGGGTATAAAATCTGAAACTCAAATGTCTGTCATTTTCTAACTTCAGTCTATAGTGATTTGTCACTAACTTGCCAAAAAACACAATTTTATGAAAAATGGACCAAAAATGTGATGCAAAAATATAAAATAGACACACAATACAGCTGCTACCTGTCAAAGAAGGGACACTTTAATATTAGTACTGCTACCTTGAGCAGCTGACAAAATAAAAGAATCTACATGCATTTCAAGTAATCTATAACTTTGATTATTACAGTTATTTCTTAATTGTAAACCCTCCATGTTTTCTTCCAAAATTGCTATTTTGCGGAGGGATGATTAGGGGGAATAGCAACATTTTGAGCCAAAAATTGGGGACAGTTGAGAGGTTGGCTATGCCTAATTCTATAAAGCAATTTATTTGCATGTACCTCTCAACCTGTTAATGCAGTAAATCTGAACAAGGCCAAATATATTGGGGGCACATATAAACAGTACTAAAAATTGCTCTTGTATAAATTGAGACAGTTGATAGAACAGCTCTTACTTTAACATGCATTTTTCTGAAGGTTATGAAGTCTGAAACTTATTATTTAGTGACTTAATTCCTAAATGATTTCCCAGAAAACTACACATTTATAGTAGAACAAACCAAAAATAAGAAGCAAAAATCTATTCATTCTTTGAAAATCTGGACAGTTGGGAGGTATAGTTCAGCTGGGCCTGTCTGAGTTTGCTGCCCTTCCCCCCTGACAAAATAATGGTTGAATGGAGCCTCTGCAGCCATTCCAATGAACCATTACTTGTCTATTTCACTCCATTTACCATAAACACTAATGTGCATACTGCTTTACTTCTATGATGAGTTGGACTTCATTTGAAAGTTTTATTTTGTATTTTACAGCACAAACACTAAGTCATCTGTTAAACAAAGCAATGCAGTCTCACAATGAAAACTTAGCATTAAAACTTCTCTGCCCTTGAAACTCACATTCATTGAAACAGCATTGAAACCCACATTCAAAGAAAATACATTTTGCCAGTGGCAGATAAAGATTAATTTTGGTCTGTTTTCAAATCATAGGCCTGCATATGAAACATACATGTGCTCTTTGATACACCTTCCTCATTGTACTAAAATTATATTCCTTGTACAATACAGTACACTTGTTAGAGGGTGTTTTAAATTTGTTTTGAACATTTTTCCAGTAAGCAATGAAACAAACCATATGCACCCATAATGGAAAAACTGCCCAGTTGAGAACATTTATCATAAAAAAGTCTACTCAGACTTCCACAGTCCACCATTATTAGTAAATATACACAATTCTACAGTCCACCATTATTATTAGTAAATATGCACAATTCCACAGTCCACCATCATTAGTAAATATGCACAATTGTACAGTCCACCATTATCAGTAAATATGCACAATTCTACAGTCCACCTTTATCAGTAAATATGCACAATTCTACAGTCCATTATCAGTAAATATGCACAATCTCTGAAGTAAGACATCTAAATAATTCCACATTAAAGAAATCTGTAACTAATGAAGCGGTTGCTGCTAGCAATCACCTTTATATTTCATGGTTTCATCGAAAAATAAAGTGTCTGTTGCCCCTCAGGAATAAATTGCCTATATTACATTAAAAATGATAAGCTAGTAATAATATTGCAAGAGGAAATGGATGGCAAACTGATAACAGACTCATAGTATCTTCACCAAGGAGAACATTCTCAGTCGGCAGCATCCACCCCTTGTGGGAGTAGAACCCACAGCCTTCTGCATCAAAAGCAAGTGCACAACCTGTTATGCTATAGTATTAACTAGGCAAAGCACTAAGCTTCTATTCCCTGCAGCTCTCAGCTCCTTGTAAAATCTACCCAATATTCAACTGCATCTCAACTGCAGCTCAAGAAAACTGGAAAAAGCCAAAATGTATTGGGGGTCAAAAGCCCAAAAACCAGGGACACATTAAACATTGCTTGTATAATCTTGGAAAGTTGCTAGAATAAAATGTTGTGTTGCCACCATACATTTTACTGCCAAGGTCCCTGAGCAAAAACAGTCAGAGTAACATACCACTCGCCACATCAGCTGCTTTGTGAAAGAGAGGAAGACTGAAACTTAAATGGCTATCATTTAGTAAATTCAGTTCTCACCATAGCTGTCAACCTCTTAGTACAAAACACCTGGACAAACCCAGTAATGAGGGAATACAGCCCTCAAACATATTCAGTGAATTCAGTTCTTGCCATAGCTGTCAACCTTAGCACAAAAACCTGGACAAAGCCAATAATGGGGAATACAGTCACAAAAATAGGGACAAATTTAAAATATTCATCTTATAAACTTAGAAAATTGCTAGAAAAAAGGTTGTGCTACTATGTATTCTGAAGAACATGAAGTTTGAAATTCAAATGCCGGTCAATTTTACTGCTGACAGAACAAAAACAATTTTCAGCAGAGGCGAGGGATTAATACTGCAGACACGTCTTTGTAAAATGACAGGGCACCAGAGCAAATCCACACAAACACAGGGAGGAGATGCAGACTCCACACAGAAGCCACCCCAACCAAGAATCAAACCAGAAAACCTATAGCTGTGAGGCAACAATACTATCACTGCACCATCAAATATGCAAGGAATTAAACATTCAGAAACCTGAAGTCTGAAATTCAAATGCCTGTCAATTTTATTTAACATTTGTTAATCAGGACAGTCTGACTTGGAACAAAAATACAATTTTCAGTAGAGGCCCAGGAAGAAATAATGCAGACATGTCTTTGTAACATGGGAGGACACAAAAGCAAACCCACACAAACACAGGGAGAAGATACAGACCCCACAAAGAAGGAACCCCAGCCAAGAATCAAACCTGAGAACCTGCAGCTGTGAGGCAACAATGCTACCAGTGCACCATCAAATAAAAACAAACCCATACAAACACAGGGAGAAGATAACAGACCCCACAAAGAAGGAACCCCAGCCAAGAATCAAACCTGAGAACCTGCAGCTGTGAGGCAACAATGCTACTACTACACCATCAAATATCAAGCATTGCAGCATTTACAAACCACAGATATTATGAGGAACAGATCAGATCAAATATGAGGCAAAAATCTGCAATTTTTTTACAAATGGTGGTGGGTAGGGAACTCAAGTCTTTAACACCTGCATACAGGGTACAGGGTTCAAGCCTGAGGTATTCCCTACCACACCATCGTGAGCACCTGGGGCATTTTCACACTCACACAGCAGCAAGTACCATACACACACAAAGCAGCAAGTACCATACACACACAAAGCAGCAAGTATCATACACACACAAAGCAGCAAGTACCATACACACACACAAAGCAGCAAGTATCATACACACACAAAGCAGCAAGTACATACACACACAAAGCAGCAAGTACCATACACACACAAAGCAGCAAGCACCATACACACACAAAGCAGCAAGTACCATACACACACAAAGCAGCAAGTACCATACACACACAAAGCAGCAAGCACCATACACACACAAAGCAGCAAGTACCATACACACAAAGTTTAAAACAAGTACCATACACACACAAAGCAGCAAGCACCATACACACACAAAGCAGCAAGTACCATACACACACAAAGCAGCAAGTACCATACACACACACAAAGCAGCAAGTACCATACACACACAAAGCAGCAAGTACCATACACACACAAAGCAGCAAGCACCATACACACACAAAGCAGCAAGTACCATACACACACAAAGCAGCAAGCACCATACACACACAAAGCAGCAAGTACCATACACACACAAAGTAGCAAGCACCATACACACACAAAGCAGCAAGCACCATACACACACAAAGCAGCAAGTACCATACACACACACAAAGCAGCAAGTACCATACACACACAAAGCAGCAAGTACCATACACACACAAAGCAGCAAGTACCATACACACACACAAAGCAGCAAGTATCATACACACACAAAGCAGCAAGTACCATACACACACTGCAGTATAACTCCAGTTAGTGTCCATTTTATAGTAGGCTTTCATTTTACATCACAACTAACAGTGAATTGATTTTCTGTCAGTGTTAAACAGAAAAAAATGTGCAAATTCTCCAGTTTCTTGCGTAAAACATTTTTGGTATATGTAAAGATAACTTTAAAAAACAGACTGTACAAAACTTTCATTTAATAAGATCATTTAATAAGACCATCTAGTTAGCAAACACATCTTGTTATGAAAATTATTGTTTCCAGTACTTAAAGCTCAAGGCTGAGAGAATAACAAAAACTCATTTGCACATATGAAAGATACACAGATGCCACACACAAGGCATCCAAGTTGTGAACTAAACTAAGGCATCAATCACTTCAGACAGCAATATCAAGCAATACCAAGCAATACCATACACGGTACTACTGTGCTGTCTGTACATCTGAAAAGCAGATTTGTACAGTGTTTATGTGAATGTATTCATTTATTTTATTTTAATTGCTTGTTAATCAGCTAAACATACCAGGCACAAGAAATTATTTTTAAGAACATCCTCAGACCTCTGTCTAAGTGACTATTTCAGAATCCTGCATTAGGCAAGATAACCAGGACTTCAAGATAATTCTCTTTATCAGATCACAGGCTTAAATCTTGATCAATAAAGAGTATATAAAAAATAAATAATACAGTCATGCATTTAAATACAGATTAAATATTTATACAGAATTGCTCCTTTTGAGAATGTTTTGTAACAGTCAAAACATTGGTGCCTTTCTCAGGAAATACCACTTTAATGTAGGATTGTACTACATTAAGTGGTGCAATTTGTTATAGTTATATATTTTTCCTTGTGTTTATGTTAAGATAGCACAAATAACCCAGTCCTTCTCTTGTTGCATGTCAACTGACATACATCAAACCTAAAATTAATGTCTGAGCCTCCTTTTTAATTAATTAAGCTATGGGTCTCATCTTCCTAAAAAAAAATATATATATATATATATATATATATATATATATATATATATATACATAAATAAATATATATATATATATATATACATATATATATATATATATATATATTGGGGAGTCAAAAAGGCTGCAATGGTGTAGCTGGTAAGGTCTATGTACTACTCTAACATGTATGACTATTTTTTAAATTTATGGTTGTTTAATCACAGAAACAGGAGCTATTTAATGCTAATAATGTTATTTAAAGCTAAACAGTACTAGCTGAAGAAGGTTCAGTGATAGTTCTTTGTTTTATTCAGGCTTTTTAATGACTGTGTTACTCCTGTAACCTTGGGTCATATCTGTTGGATAACACTCAAACATAACAAGTACTGTATGTGACATCCTTTGCTTGGATGGAATGCTGTGTCTACCGTTGGTCTTTTGCCACCACATAATGAAGGCAGCAAGCACCATACACACACAAAGTAGCAAGCACCATACACACACAAAGTAGCAAGCACCATACACACACAAAGTAGCAAGCACCATACACACACAAAGCAGCAAGCACCATACACACACAAAGCAGCAAGCACCATACACACACAAAGCAGCAAGCACCATACACACACAAAGTTTAAAACAAGCACCATACACACACAAAGTTTAAAACAAGCACCATACACACAAAGTTTAAAACAAGCACCATACACACACAAAGTTTAAAACAAGCACCATACACACACAAAGTTTAAAACAAGCACCATGCACACACAAAGTAAGTAAAACGCATACATTGTAAAAGTAAAAGGCACCATACACTTACCTGTCCATTCTCCATAATATCCAGCTTCCAGCTAACGTACATCCTGCCAGCAATACTCCGAGACCAGAGATCCCTGAAATCAAACCTCCCGACGAGACTGTTCCTGACTGCTGCTGTTGCAGTCCGGCCTCGATACATCTTCCCAGCGCAGACGTCTCCATGTGTTTCTCTATGGGGACTGCCGGACTGCCTGGAGCATGCGCATAGACGCCCAGTAGTCGGGACTACTGCGCATGTGAGTCATGAAAATTTAAAAAACTTTTTTTTAATTTTTTTTTTGTTCTGAGGGGGCTGCAGTCCGGCAGTCCAATAGCACGGGCCGCCCCTGGAGGAGACAGTCACAGATGTCAAACTGTGCTGCATCTATAACCCTGAGCATTCTCCTGGAGTTACTTTCTGAATGTGCCTGTGCCTCCATGATGGCACAAAACATATGTTGTGTGACATGTGATGAGACACCTGCAACAGGTTGGAGAGGGACAACAGGCCCCCTCCAAGCACCCCTGTCAATACGTCTGTGTGGCACCTTACCAACAGTTTGGCTATGGCCAGTGCCAACAGACACTGAAGCTGCAGTAGCCATACTTCCCTGGTCAATGTCCTCACCCTCCAACTGCTCAATATCTATGGCCTCAGTGGACTGGGTATGTGTAGGCATACTGGCTGTGTCTAGTGATAATAAGTGGAGTCACTGGATGTCAACCTCTGTCAGAATCAGGCTCTGCAACCCCTGGCTGTGCCTCACTTTGGCTACCATCATCATCGGAATCTGATGAGACATTGACATCAGGTGGCACAAGGGCCACAGAACCACTTCCATGATCACCTGTAATAAAAGGAGGAAACACAGGAATACATTAATACCTGCACTACTATGCTGCAACATATGCTAAATATTTTACACTGCTGTCACTATTATCATACCTCTCAACCTCTTAGAGCAAGGAATGTGGACAAAGCCATGAATAATGGGTGGACAAAGGCCCAAGAATAGGTATCATTGTGACATATTGCCTTTACAAACTTAGAAAGGTGATAGAGTAACAGGTATTGCTTCACCATGACATTTCATTTTTTTCCAAAAACATTTTTATTAAATTTTGTTAATAAACATGGGCATAAAGTATTAGAAATAAACAATATAAAACATAATAACTATTTACATTATATACAAACATCCATGATAAACATTCGTTTTATCCAAGAAAGGTAATCAATATTTATCTAGCAATCTTTCCAATTTTTGCCAAGTTAGTCTTTTGTATATTACATTTGATGATCTCTGATAAATAGTTTGCATTTCTTTTTTACATACAGATTTTGCTATTGAAATAAACTCAGTAAACATAAGATCTTGCTTATTTTTCCAGTTCAATGTAATCATTTTTTGAACAATAGCTATAATTGACCAAAGAACAGGTAACTGATGTCTAGGAATTACACTTGGGGTAGGAACATTGAATAATATCAAAGAGCTAGTAATTTGACAGTCATCAGACCACAGGGGTTTTATGAAATGTCTAAAATCACTCCAATATTGTGAGAGTTTTACCTTCGATGAACATATGAACCCAGCTAGCTTCAAGAATATCACCACACCTCCAGCATTAGCTTTCATTACTCTTGGTTATAAGGTCAATTCTATGTGCTGTGTAAAAGCTTGTATGAATAAATCTCCAGGTATATAGTTTCCAATATAAAGATGATGAGGTGTTTTTATTGAATTTAATAACTGTTTCTTATTATCGTTAGATAAAGGTTCACCATTAATCTTTATGGAGTAATTCCAAAAAGCTGAGTCAAAAGTAATTAAGTCTTCTTATAGGATTTTATATACAGGTGATATGCTTAATTTGTGTTCAATGTTCATCGAATTACAACATATGAATAGTTGTATCAATCTTGGTATAATATCAGTTTCCAGATTTATTGAAACTCTCATTTTATTTTCAACAAACTGTCTTAAAGATTGAATACAGAGCCAATTATCTTGACAGACATTATATCTGGCTAAGAGAAAGTTCATTGGTTGGGTGTTCTTATTGTCTATAAACTGGTGCCAAAACTTTAGATTATTCTCTTTAAGATTCCGCATCTTATTGATATTGAAGGTATCTAGGCAATCTGGTGTATAAGCTATGGCAAATGTAATGAAAAAGGTGTTCTTTAAACTAGAATTGTTGTTGATTATATTTTTGAAAATATAAAATATTTGGTTTATACCATGTGAGAAGTGGCTAAATTTCTTATTATATAGGCAATATTCATGGAGTATCCAAAATATTTTCCTTAAACTGTGTTTCTGAGTTCTCAGAGGAGGTTATATGGATTTCATGTTGTTGTTTCAAGCTAGAGGTGTATATGGATGAAATACAGTGTGCTATTATGTTAATACTAACAGATTTGGAATATAATTCTATGTTGGGAAAGCCAATCCCATTACTGTCCCAGGCTCTAACATGTCATTTATAGGCTATTCTTGGTTTCTTTGGGAACCAAAGAAAAGTTAGTAATAGGGAATATATTTGTTTAAAGAATTTTTTAGGAGGAGGTAAAATCAATGATTGTATGTAAAATAAAATCTTGGGCAAAATAATCATTTTTATTAATGTAAGTCTGCCTTCCATGGTGAAAAACATTTTCTTCCACTTTTTAGTCAAGTCACTGATTATAGCTACTAGTTTAGTCAAGTTATATTTAATAGTCCCATTCCGCTTATTCTTAATACTTATTCCTAGATAATCTATCTTATAATTTTCCCAGTTGAATGTATTGTATTTTTGCAAATTGCTATTTATTTTCTTATTGATTAAAAGTGTTTTGGTTTTATTTTGATTAAAATTGAGTCCTGAGATTTTTCCAAATAGAGTTATGGCATTTATGATATGTTGTAAAGAGCCTTCTATGTCACTGGATGTTAGTAGAATATCATCAGCTAAAAGCTGAACTTTTGGACAGTATCCCTCATTAACTTGAAATCCTTTGATATTTGGGTTATTTCTAATAAATGAAGCAAAAGGTTCCACTGATAAAGTGAAAAATAATAGGGATAGAGTGCAAACTTGTCTAGTTCCCTTATGAATTTTTATTGGAGATGATAGATATGAACCAGTCTTAACAAATGCTTTAGAATCACTATAAATATTTAATATTAGTTTAGTGAAATCTGGGGGCGGCCACGGTGGTGCAGTGGTTAGCATTGCCGCCTCACAGCAAGAGGTTCTCCGGTTCGATCCTCGGCTGGGGTGCCTTCTGTGCGGAGTCTGCATGTCCTCCCTGTGGTTGCGTGGGTTTCCTCCGGGTGCTCCGGTTTCCTCCCACATCCCAAAGACATGCTGCAGGTGGATTGGACACTCTAAATTGGCCCTAGGTGTGCGTGTGAGTGTGCCTTCTGTGGAAGGTTGGGCGCCGGGCTGGCAACTCAACACCGTAAAACTCCACTGCCATTCACTGTGCGGACAGGTGATCCGCTGTGGCGACCCCTAACCGGGATAAAGCCGAAAGAAGAAGAAGAAGTTTAGTGAAATCTGAAGTAAAGTTAAATTCTTTAAAGATTTTATGTAAGTATGACCAACTAAGGGAATCGAATGCCTTATCAATATCCAGACTAATAATAGTTAATTGTTTCTTGGTTTTGTTTGCAATGTCTATTAGAGATAGTAGCTTAATAATATTGCCGTGCATTTTCTATTTAAGATAAAGCCAGTTTGATCAAAGTGCATTAGACTGGGTAATATATTCTTTAGTCTTTTGGCCAGGATAGACATGAACATTTTATAATTGATGTTTAACAATGATATGGGTCTATAGGATGCACATAGTTCATAGGTTCATAGGTTCATAGGTTCATACTAGGGTATCTGCCCTAGGGCATTTATAAGCCTAGCCAGAGTGTGTGTGGCTTTCACCACCCCTTAGGATGAGAATACTATACCCATTAGTTTGCTGTGCCTCTGTCCAGCAGTGATACAGAGATGATTCCCGGGGTAAACTTACGATCTCCCATCCACTCGTCAAGATTTCTCTTGAACAGAGTCAGTGAGGGGCTCTGCCTCACATGGACTGGGATTCTGTTCCATAGTGTAGGGAGTCTCTGGGTGATGAATCTGTCCCTCCAGCACGTCCTATTTATATCCATGTTGAGGTTTAAGTCTCTTGCTCTCGTGGCTCTGGTGGATTTGGATTTTTTGAGGTGGAGCACGTCCATTAATTCCGGGTTGGACATGGCCTTGTATGTCAGGCACAGATCACCTCTGAGCAGACGGTATGCGACTGAATAGAGCTGGAGTTTCTCCAGTCGGGCATCATATGACATATGTTTGAGCCCCTTTATCCTTTTGGTGAGGAACTTTTGGGGTCTTTCCAACTGCTGCAGGTGTCGGGTAAGGTACATTCGAATGGGCGTTGTACTCAATCATTGGTCTGATAAGTGAAGAGTACAGGGGTACAATGACCTCTCCTGATCTGGATGTGAATCCCTTCATGATCAGGTGGGCAATGTAGAAGGTCTTCCTAACCACTTTGGCAATGTGAGTGTCAAAAGAGAGGTTACTGTCAACTTGGGTCCCCAGGTCCCTGATAACTTCTTCCGTGTTTAATGGATTACCACCTATGTGGTAATTAGGGTTACCTTGTTTTTCCCAAAGGGTATGACTATACATTTTTGGCATTTAGCTTAAGGCCATGGCTCTGGCACCAGTTATCCATTTCTATGAGACCTTTCTGGAGGATGTCTGTGTCTGATGGAGTGTCAGTTATGGTGCCCAGTTTGCAGTCATCTGCAAATTTTGTCAGCCACAATCCCGTATGTTTGCCTGCACTTCAGAAAAATAAATGCCGAACAAGAGGGGCCCAGGACTGAGCCCTGTGGGACACCGCGTGACCGGCTTAGAGTCTGACATGGCACCAGCAACTCTAACCCTGTGTGTTCTGTCCTTGAGCCAGTTTGCAACCCATCTTGTGACATATGGGTTTACATCTAAGCTGGTGAGCTTTTCTATGATACCCGAGTGGGGTATTGTGTGACGCTTTTGCTAGGTCAAGGTAGGCTGTGTGAACTGCCTTACCCTCATCAATGGCCTTAGTGACTGTTTGAAAAGTCGACCAAGTTCAAGAGGCAGGATCTGCCCTTGACAAAGCCAAATTGGGTAGGATCCAGTGTCTGTAGGTCCCCAATGTCTTTATTTATGAGTTCCATTATGATCTTCTCCATAGCTTTGCAGACAAGGCTCGTCAAGCTTATGGGGCGGTAATTTCAGGGTCCGTAGAAGCACTGCCTTTGTGGAGTGGGACCACAGTTGCCGTACGCCATTCTTTGGGTACGTATCCTGTAGTAAGGCTAAGATTAAACAGCAGCCTTATGTGTGGGTTTAGTTCCTTATTGAGTTCGTGTAGCACACAGCCGGGGACACCGTCCGGTCCCATTGATGCTGTGTTTTTTGCTTTAGAGAGAGCAGCTCTCACCTGGGCATCTGAGATGTTTGGGAGGCTAGACTCTGGTGGGATAGATATTTCTCCTTTTGGGGGAGGAGGAGAAATTTGCACTGAACCTGTCTGCCAGTATGTTGGCAATATCTGTGGGTTCAGTGATTTTTATCATTTTGGACTAATTCTGAGCATATCTGGGAGTTTCCACCCAGGTTTCTAACATAGCTAAAGAAGGCTTTATGATTGTCTTTTGTGTCATTAGCGATTTTTCTCTCAAAGTTGGCCTTGGATGATTTTATGAGTGATCGTAGTTTTTTGCTAGTATTGATCAGAGATGCCTTCCCATTTGGGGATTTTGCTCTGTCATGTAGTAGCTTTCTCCTCTTGTTGTAGAGTTTGTTTATGGCTGGAGTCCACCAGACCGGGCGCCTGCCTTTGGTGGAAAGGGTCTTGATTTTATTAGGGATAGCTTGATCCATACATTCCTGGAGGTGCTCGTAGAAGGCATTTGTAAGGGTTTCAGCAGCGTGGGTTGTGGTTTCCACTGGCTCGGGGGCCTTGAAGGATACCACTCCAGTCTTAAGAAGTGTGAAGTTTGCTTTTGAGAAGTTCTTCACTGTGGTCTTTTTGGCTGGGGGTGGGGGCGGGATGTGGATCTCCAGTGAGATTAATTTATGGTCTGATCTCACCAATGAGAGATATACTTCCAGTGTGGAGAATTTTGTCCCCATGTTTGTGATGATCAGGTCTAGTATATTTTCTCCTCTTGTGGGAATGGTGACTAGTTGTTCCATAGCATTTGAGTTTATGAACTCAAGGAACCTTTGGGCTAGGGTGTTGGGGCTTGAGTAATGTTCCCAGTCTATGTTTGGGTAGTTGAAGTCACCCAATATGATGGTGTTTGGAGAAACATTCATACTCTCCAGTGTCTTCAGGAAGGCTGTGTGGGTTTCCTGAGTTTGAGAAGGTGGTCTGTAGCATGTTACAAACTGTGGGGCAGTTTTACCTATGGTTAATTGCACCTGGATGGTCTCTGATGCTTCGTGCATTGCCACTAACCTGGAGGTGTGGGTATCCTTTATGAATATGGATACTCCCCCTCCTTTTGTGGTTCGGTCCGGATTTTGGGGCGGAGCATGATATGAGGTATAACCTGATAGTGCTGGGGTGCTCTCAGGAGCCTTGAACCAGGTTTCAGTCACAGCACAGACATCGATGTTCTCCATACTGAGGAGGGCTTGAGGCGAGCATCTTGAGGTTTAGACTTCTGGCATTGAACAGTATTACCCTTAGTTTTTCTCCATTTTTGTTTTCTAGGGCGGTAGGTTTATCATTTTAGCCTTGCCTAAAAAAGGCACTATGGGGGTGGCAAGAGCCTTTGCCAATATCCGGAATCCCAGGGGTGACAGGTGCAAGCCGTCCCTTGCAAAGCAGCGTGGCTTGTCAAGCATGTCATCCCAGGCAGACAGACATTGGATCCCCTTAGAATGACACCAGTAATTAAGCCAATTATTAAAGCTGATCATTTTGTCTCTGTATTGTGGCATCATTCTTGGTGAGGGTAGGATACTGCTCAGGGTCAGGGTCATACCAGCCTGGGCTACATAATCTGAGAGCTCCTCTATGTCTCTTTTCATGTAGTCCAGGGAGGTACGTCTCAGGTCATTCACACCGGCATGGACAATGACTGAGTCATACTTGTACTTGCTGTGGAGTGACCTGAGTGCTTGTGTTATGTGGATTCTAGCACCTGACAGGCAGCTTACTGTGATCTTTTCCTTGTTCAGTCTGGTGAGTGGGACGTCAGTGTGTCTGACTATGGAGTCACCTATAACAAGTGTGTCTGGCATTGTGTTTGGCCTTAAGGGCTGTGACTGTTTAGCACACTGACTTTAAGAACTATGTGTTGCATGTCTTATGTCTTGAGGTGGCAGTTGCTTGGGTGTCTGCTTTGGAGGCCTCTGTAGTTTTGGTAGATTTTTGATCAGTGCCTCCAGTATGTCTTTGTGTGTTTATGTGTTTGTTTTGCAGTTGTGATAGTTCTATGTGAAACTGGGTTTGTGGTGTGCATGGTTTCCTTCTCCTCCTGTCTGGTCTTGCCAGTCCTGAGTTGAGAGAGCTCAGCCTCCAGTTTGGCTATATAGTTGCAGCTCTCACATGTATTTGTGTTTTGTGGGAGAAGGAGTGGGTTGTCTGTGTACATGAGGCAATTGTAACATTGC
Organism: Protopterus annectens; assembly: GCF_019279795.1. NCBI lineage: Eukaryota > Metazoa > Chordata > Ceratodontiformes > Protopteridae > Protopterus > Protopterus annectens. Next base: position 610,047,987 of record NC_056736.1, on the reverse strand, counting down.
CTCAAGATGCCCAGATTTACCAGCTGAACAGGAGAGGACGCTAGCAACTGACCCTTCGACATGCTAGAAAAAGTGAAAAAGTTTGCTGTGTAACTGAGTCAGAAGGGACCTATAGGGAAATGGGTACTCAAGGGGATTCTAGGCTAATGTAGTACTTTGTTTAGTATACAAGTACTTTACCTAAAGGGTCCTTATCTTGTTTCAGAATGGGGGAAATTATTGAGTACTTCCATGAGGGAGGGAAAAATTAAGTCTCGTTTAACCATGGAGAATGTGTTTAATAATAACTTTATTATGTACTCTGGAAGAATTTTATATATTTCTGGGATTATCCCATCTAACCCTGGGGCTTTATTATCCTTCAGATTTTTAACTTGTTATTTCACTTCTGCTAAGAATATTTGTTTATTTAGGGTACTATTTTGTTGTGTTGACATTTTCTTGTAGAAATTTATCTATTACATCATCTGAATCTAGTGGTGAGTGCATGTCATTGATTGACCGATAATAATTTCTAAAGGCTTCTAATATAACTCCTAAACCAGTTGTTCTTTTTATTGTGTTATTATTCTTGTATTTAATTTCATTAATGTGATTTTGTTTACTAATTTGTTTGGATTTAATAGCTAATTTATGTAAATGTCTGGGGTTTACTGAATAGGACTGTAGTTTAGTCTTTTCTAAGCTTATAGCAAACTTATGATTCAATATTTCTAAATATTTATGGTTTAGCTTAGACATTTTGGTACATACTGCTTTATCATTTGATTTTAAATTTAGTTTCAACTTATCTGTTTTGGCTTGTAAATCAGAAAGTTCCTTGTCCCATTCCTTTCTCCTTTGGAAATACCAAGCTTTAACTCCACTAAAGATATGAACGTTTAATGCATCCCAGAGTATATCTGTTACTTCACCATTATTGTTCTTTTCCATAAATGCATTTATTTATTTTAATAACCACTCCTTAAATCCTTTTAACTTACTAACATAGGCTGGGATTCTTTGAAAAATTATCACATCATCTTTTTTTCAGTCAAGCTGAACAAAAAGGCATTGTGGTCAGAGCGTGGACATGACTATATTACATCACTTATTTTAGAGTTGAGTGTTAGATACAAAAATCTTATCAATATTAGTTTGTGTGCCGAATTGGGAAGAATAGTAAGTGTATTGAAGTGAATTTTGAACTCTTAAATCATGTATGTCTCTAAAATTCATTGAGGCAATAAAGCTGTTTAGCTTTATAGATTGTGTTGTTAGTTTAACCTTACTATTTTTAGAGGTGTCTTCATCTGATAACAAGGAATTGAAGTCTCCAGCCAGAATAATTTCTCCCTTATATGTAAAGTAATAAGGTCCAAGTATTTCTTTACAGGAATCCAATATGAATTTACCAGAGTGAAGCATTTCTTATTAACTTCTAACACTACTAAGCTTAATATTTTGCCTTTATCTGAAAAGGTGTTTAAAATTTTAGGTAGTGTATAAGTATTATTCCATAGTATAAGAGTACCTCTCCTTTTGGCTTTAAAGCAGGAATCTGTAAGAACTGTGAAACCATTAAATGATAATTTTTTTGCAAATCCTTCTCCAGTAAGTGGGTTTCCTGCAAGAAGATTATATGAGCTCTGTGCATTGTAATGAATTTAATTAAACCAGCACTTTTGATGTTGTTATTTAAGCCATTAATATTTAATGATAAGCATTTATATATCATTTGTTAAAATTATATTTAGAGCATCAATAATACCTTCCAAGTATAATGACTTGAAATAATTCATGAAGTCATGTATCATGGAGGAGTCAAAAATCTTTAGAAACAAATTCTGAAACCAATAACTAAGAAAATATACATACATGGAACCTAAAGTTCCAGGTTTAGTTAATAAATTAACTAAACCACCCTTTAACACCATCTCACACACCAAAAACATACATAAATAGCATCTGCTTTAAATGTAGTATATACAAACAGTAAAGCATTTCTAAGGTAAATCAAACAAATATGAACATAAAAAGTCCATCAGGCAATCACAGTGGATTCATATGTAATATTATGTAAACCACTACTATGTATTGGAAAATAAGGAGTCAGTTTCACCAATTAACCTAGTTGCTTTATTGGCATAAGCTTCTAATACCTATATATTTTATACCTGTATTATATGCCTATGCAAAATAAAGACACTTTGCCGTTGCTTTGTATGTGCGTTCCAATAAAATATTATGTAAAATAAAGACACTTTTCCTTTGCTTTGTTTATGTATTCCGATAAAACATTAAGTAAATAATTCTGCAAGAAAGTATTTAGTATTATTTGATAACAATCCTATTTGTCTTTCAATTTTTTTATTTGCACTTTCTTTGACAGTCCAAGTGTTCTTAATTGCATGTCTTTTCAGAATTTGTGTAGACCATTCCATGTCCTCTACCTCTATATCAGTTAGTATTTTTTTCTTGTGAATAAAGTCCAAAGCCTCTGACAATGAGCTAAAGATCTTCTCACCTTCTGGTAAAAATATTTTTATCCTGGAGGGAAAGAGAATTTGTGCTTTGATTTTAACTTTTTTAAGAGATTTTATCAAGGGAACACATTCTTTCCTTCTAGATATGACAGAAAAAGTATAGTCATTGTCAAACCAAAGGTGAGATCTCTGTCATTATTTTATGTCTCAAATCATTAATGACTTGTCAATAGTTTGAAAGTCAATCACTATGATCTTAAATATGGGCCAGAGGTATGAGTCAAACATCTGGACAGTCAGCAAATACCTGTACAGTTAACAAGTATGTAGACAGTACAGCAATCCATACAGCAGGCCTGAGATGACACTTTAGCAGATATGTTGGAATATATCTACAGTACTGACATAAGTGTATTCTACTTACCAACTGCAGGAGGCCTATATCTATGAATTCCTGATGGTCCTGAAAAAGTAAAAGGAGAGGTAATGGCAACAGCACCACATTAAATAGTATAACAGGAGGTAATACTTTTAATAATCTATGATCTACAGTAACTGCAAAGTTAAGAATGTGACTGACAACCTCTAAATAAGCTTAAAACTGCAGATATCTTAAATACCCCACCAAAAGGGCAACCTGACACAGATATAAACTAGATACACTATTACAGAATGAATGCAACAATATTCTACTCATGATCTAACAAAGCCTACCTGGAAACTCCTCCTGAGATGCAGGAGTGGTACTCAACTCCGGAACGTATTGGCTAATGGATTTCTGGGAGCTGTCCTCTATAGCAATGTTTTCCAGGAACTTCTTGGTGGAAGTGAAAGGGTGTTCTGCCACAGGCCCACCACTGGTGACTTGACAATCATGTGCCACTTCAGCTGCAGACCTTCTTACAGCCTGAATCATGTCCATGACTCTGTGTCATACCTGATCATAGCTGCAATTGTGTCACCCAATTGCATCAAGGTTTTGGACCAATTCGTCCCACAGGACTACCCGTTCGGACATGCTGGCCCACCTTCTGGACATCAGGACTGCATGATGTTGGTGCAATGCTTCAATTATGAAGTCATTCTCTAACTTAGAAAACAGGGACCTACAGCAAGTTGGCATATTTATTGAAAGACAAATCATGATAAAATATGTAAGGATCACATAAGTACAAATAAACTTTGCACAGATAAAGCAGTAAAGGAAGGCTTTCAGTATTCACCACTTGATTACAGTTTAAAGATTCAGCAGTGGTCAACAAATAACAAGGGGGATACAAAAGAAGGAGAGTAGCAAGAGGAACATATTCATGTTTGTGCATTAACAGATACTCATTTATGCTCACACACCCAACGCAACAGTCCATTTGTTTGTGCTGTAGCAGGAACTCACCCTCCCTCCCAAAAAAAAAAAACAACAACAAAATAGGCCAAGTTACAATCGTGCTAACCAACAGTGTAAATGTTAAAAGTGCTATCAAAGGGCCTATCCCAGGAACATGTGTACATAACTATTACACAGAATTATACCTTTGGCCTACTTTACATCCTCTGCACCTCTCAAATGGCTGGAAAACAAGGCCATGTCATGAGTACAGTTCCAATAAATGCTTACTGATTTGCTTCACATTATTCCTAAGTACATTCCAACATATGCATTACTTAGGTAACAAAATGGATGCATACCTGATGGAGTACAATACTCCTCTGTCAAAATATACTGCTCCAAAAGAAATGTGGAACTGAGTTTGACTTATGAAATAACTCTCATCCACACTGATTTGGCTAGCTACACATTTGCCTTTTTACAATGGTGTACATTAGTAATTAATTGCATCTGACCTAGTCTGTGCTTCAGAGATGCTAATTGCAGCATGCACAGCTGAAATGCATGCTAATCAACCAATCCTGCGGAGCTGCTCAACAAGATATAAGGCATCAATGTAGACTCCATGCCCTTTCTTATATATGGAGTGAGAAAATAGTGGGATACAGATACAACATAAACACAGACAGATTGTTAGGAGTAGCTACATTTTATATACATTTGTGTCTGCTGAAGATGATGCTGTTGCTGCTGCCAATAGCCATAGACAGACAGGGTGAAGACTTTGCAGGCCAACAACACAGTAGAGGAACTTTGGGATCTCTGGCAGCCTTGAGTCAGATACAGAGCCAAATGCAGTGAACCCATCCCAGTGGAATATAAGGTATGTGTTTAAATTTGTATGTTAGCCACAGGTACCCTTAACAGACTACCAGGGAATATGCTTGGTGTGTCATAGGAATCAGCATCCGGGATCTTCTAAACATTCCTGCACTCTATGCAACAACATGGCAGAGAACACACATATTTTTAACATAAGTTCTGAGTTGAGGGTCACAAGTATGTTCCATCTGTAACATATATCACACTACTCTCCAGTAATGTGTGTCATACATCACAGTCACATGCACATGAGATCAACACCTGGGGAACATGGTAGGGTCTGCATTAACTGTAAGGTCTACCACTCAAACAACTGACAAGTCATGTGTAATGTCATGTGAATCATCTGGAACGTGTGTGCTGGCAACTCTTGCAGTTAGGACGTCTTCCATATGTGCTACATCTCCCAACTACATCAGATGTGTGCTATGGGGGATATCTCCAAGGCTCCCTTAGGTGTAGATGCATGCTATGCACTGGATACATGGCTGATGAAACCCATCGGAGATACACACATACACACCTGTAATGCCACAGAGCATGTTTTCCAGCTACTGCACTCACAGTGCCAGTGCCTACATACTCTGGCTGAGGGCATCATTACAATCCACTGACATGTCCATCAATGCTCATAGTATGTGCTATGCTACACAAGTTAATATAGTGGAAACAGCTTCAGCAGGATCATCAAGGGGAAGGGGAACACATCCTTCCGACAATGCCAAGGTCACCACAGCTACAGGCCAATGATGACACAGAGGAGGAACCAGTAGCAGGTGTGGCTGTAAATAGACCTAGCCATCCTCAGTAAGTCCTTGCATTAACTATGAGACAAGCCATAGCACACTGACAACACCTAGGAGTCTAAAACCCATCCTCTGACATCACTATACATTTGTACTAGGGATGTATTAGAGATAACAGTTCTCAACCACAAGTAAATCATACAACAGGCAGGATGCCAGACATGTAGAGTAACTATAGCAACAAAATCTTGTTAGTATATAGCAGATACACATCTTTGCTCACCCCCAAAAGAACAGTCAGTGCTTGTCTGTGACAACCTATCTTTCCTTAGTTGGCAGCTGCATATCATATTATTCCTAGTTAATATCCTTTAACATTGTAAATGCAATTATATGGAATGGTGTACACACTGTATGTCCCAGAATACTGGACAGATAACTGATGAATGACCAAGAAATATAGACATGTAAAATAGTGCTGTATATTTGCAAGCGAACATCATAATGGGGTGTGTAATTAGTAAGTGCAGTATTTTAAAAGTGAAACATTTCACTACATGTACAGGTAGTATTTTATTACAACTGTACATTATTTTCAGTTTGATTGTGTGCTGGACATTTATTTATTTATTTATTTATTTAAATTTGTTGACCAGGAGTGTCCGACTGGACGTGGGTCCATTTTCAGCGGAGGTCCGGGGAGAAAAGCTCCACAGTAAAATAAACAGACAGTAGTTACACTGGATTACATAGTGATTAACAATTTAACATAGAAATTACTTACAACATATTTATAGATGAAGAACATAGTACATCAGTAGACAACTAGAATCTTTATCTGTGAAGTACATAACAGGCATTAACAAATGTAACAATGAGAAGTTCCTGCTGTATAATAAGTACTAGGCTTATGAGCATCTGAGCTTGCTATCATCAAGGTAGTTAGTGGAGGTGAAAGAAAGGTAGTAGTTGGATGGGGTGGATGATATTAGAGTGGGAGTTGCAAGGGCATAGCCAGCATGTTTTTAGGTGCGCTTTTAATAAAGTTTTGAAGTTGGTGCATGATGGTACGGAGGTAATTGTGGGTGGGAGTGAGTTCCATAATTTGGCTATGGCGCAAGAGAATAGTGCTTCACCAGCACAGTTATATCCCTCTCAACCGTACAAATTTTTGCAGAATGTCCATATTTCTGATTCGTATATTTGATCTGTCTCATAAAATTGTGGTTTTCTGGCAAATTACTGGACTGAAGTCAGGAAATAATGGCACACATATGAGTTTCAGACTTTATATCCCTCAGAAAATCCATCCTAATATATAACCTGTTATTCTATCCACTTTATAAGTTTGTAAGAGCAATATTCAAAAAGTGTCCCTATTTTTAGGCTTTTATCCCCCCCATTATTTGTGCCTTTGTCCAGATTCCTTGCTCTGACAGGTTGAGAGGTATGGTGCTGGATGACTGTTGTTGCTTGCTACAAAGGTGCATGTTTGAAACACAGGGATAAGGCACCCATCCTGTGTTTGCCATGTGCATTGGATGGTGAATTGGACTGTAGACATATTTCCTGTGTAGTAACATAGCCTAGTAGTGTATGTGATACATTGATTTTATTTTCTGCCTATTATCACTTGTTTTTATCTCAATATTTGGAGACGCTGTTGGTGCATTGCTGCGTATAGCACAAACTGCATCAGTTATGTGCAGCTGCGCTGGGCGTATAGTGGCAGTACACAAACTGTAGAAGTGCACCACCCAGGTAGCAGGAGGGACCCAGACATCTAAAAATAGACCTGGGATACATTCTCTTAATGTTAGCCTGCATAGTGCAACCCCCCCCCCCCTAAGCACCATTACACTGTGTGTAATAGTGAGAACCTCAGGATTCCTGTAGTAGATTTTCATGTAACTTTGCCTCTAACTGCAGATGTTGTGTTAGTCAGAAGTTCACATCGTCCTGGGTTCTGATACAAGGATTGCAGCATGTATTTTACTAATGTGACCTTACATTGCATAGCAATGTAATTAAATATACATATGTATTATTTAATCCTTCTACTGGCAACAGCTGTGAGTGTAGGACTACCATAGATAAGGTCCAGGGTTCTAATACAGCAGACAGCTGTCTTTTTTAATGGTGTTCCACTTCACATTATAGTCATCCTCAATTATAGCAGCTGACCTAGTATTTCTTATATCCTTAGTATTTTCCTGATGGATGACACACTAATATTATCAGTTATGTACTGATATGATAATATCTGTATTGGTTAACTTCTCTTCATTGACTCCTGTGTTCCCATGTTTGCTTGATGCTAGTTTCAAATGTTGCAAAATCCAACAGTGTGCACTCTCAGTATCTCTCATAACTGGAATTGTCTGGAAAAGTCATTATACATTGGTTTTCAGCTGCATTAGACATGGTTGGTGTTTGGGGAGAAATTGTGAGATTTTGGTCTCAAAGGTGGGGTGTACAGAAGTCCAAAATGTTTGTTGGACTGCTAGTGAATGATTATGGTCCCTGGCTATAGCCAGTACAGGGAGTGTAGGTGGACCACAGGGAACTGGCTTACCCTTCTGTGCTGTAGTAATAACATAAATAAAATTAAAATTCAGTCTTCTTCTTCTTCTTTTGGCTGTTCCCATTAGGGGTCACCACAGTGGGTCATCTGTTTCCATTTCTTCCTGTCCTCTTCATCTTGCTCTGTCACACCAACCAACCAATGCGCTGGGCGTATAGTGGCAGTACACAAACTGTAGAAGTGCACCACCCAGGTAGCAGGAGGGACCCAGACATCTAAAAATAGACCTGGGATACATTCTCTTAATGTTAGCCTGCATAGTGCAACCCCCCCTCCTAAGCACCATTACACTGTGTGTAATAGTGAGAACCTCAGGATTCCTGTAGTAGATTTTCATGTAACTTTGCCTCTGGCTGCAGATGTTGTGTTAGTCAGAAGTTCACATCGTCCTGGGTTCTGATACAAGGATTGCAGCATGTATTTTACTAATGTGACCTTACATTGCATAGCAATGTAATTAAATATACATATGTATTATTTAATCCTTCTACTGGCAACAGCTGTGAGTGTAGGACTACCATAGATAAGGTCCAGGGTTCTAATACAGCAGACAGCTGTCTTTTTTAATGGTGTTCCACTTCACATTATAGTCATCCTCAATTATAGCAGCTGACCTAGTATTTCTCATATCCTTAGTATTTTCCTGATGGATGACACACTAATATTATCAGTTATGTACTGATATGATAATATCTGTATTGGTTAACTTCTCTTCATTGACTCCTGTGTTCCCATGTTTGCTTGATGCTAGTTTCAAATGTTGCAAAATCCAACAGTGTGCACTCTCAGTATCTCTCATAACTGGAATTGTCTGGAAAAGTCATTATACATTGGTTTTCAGCTGCATTAGACATGGTTGGTGTTTGGGGAGAAATTGTGAGATTTTGGTCTCAAAGGTGGGGTGTACAGAAGTCCAAAATGTTTGTTGGACTGCTAGTGAATGATTATGGTCCCTGGCTATAGCCAGTGTAGGGAGTGTAGGTGGACCACAGGGAACTGGCTTACCCTTCTGTGCTGTAGTAATAACATAAATAAAATTAAAATTCAGTCTTCTTCTTCTTCTTTTGGCTGTTCCCATTAGGGGTCACCACAGTGGGTCATCTGTTTCCATTTCTTCCTGTCCTCTGCATCTTGCTCTGTCACACCAACTACTTGCATGTCCTCTCCCACCACATCCATAAACCTTATCTTGGACATTCCTGTTTTTCTCTTACCTGGCAGCTCCATCCTTAGCATCCTTTTCCCAATATATCCAGCATCCCTCCTCAGTACATGTCCAAACCAATGCAATCTTGCCTCTCTGGCTTTTGTCTCCAAACCGTCCAATGTGAGCTGACCCTGTAATATACTGATCATAATCCTGTCCGTCTTCATCACACCCAATGCAAATCTTAACCTTTTTAACTCTGCCACCTCCATCTCTGACTCCTGCCTTTTTGTCAATGCTAACATATCCAGCTCATATAACATAGCTGGTCTCACTACCCTCTTGTAGACCTTCCCTTTCACTCTTACTGGTACCTGTCTGTCACAAATCACTCCTGACACTATTCTCCACCCATTCCACCCTGCCTGAACTCTCTTCTTCACCTCTATTCCACACTCACCATTACTCTGAACTGTTGATCCCAAATATTTAAACTCATCCACCTTCGCCACCTCTACTCCCTGCATCCTCACCATTCCTCTATCCTTCCTATCATTCACACACATATATTCTGTGTTAGTCCTACTGTCCTTCATTCCTCTCCTCTCTAGTGCATATCTACACCTCTCCAGGGTCTCCTCAACCTGTTCCCTACTTTCACTACAGATCATAATGTCATCCGCAAACATAGTCCATGGGGACTCCTGTCTGATCTCGTCTGTCAACCTGTCCATCACCATTTCAAATAAGAAAGGGCTCAGAGCTGATCTTTGATGTAATCCCACCTCCACCTTAAACACATCCATCACTCCGAGTCCTACCACAGACCTCACCACTGTCACACTACCCTTGTACATATCTTGTACCACTCTTACATACTTCTCTGACACTCCCAAGTTCCTCATACAATACCACAACTCCTCTATAGGCACCCTGTCATATGCTTTCTCTAAGTCCACAAAGACACAATGCAGCTCCTTCTGACCTTCTCTATACTTCTCCATCAACACTCTCAGGGCTAACAGTGCATCTTTAGTGATCTTTCCTGACATGAAACCATACTGCTGCTCACTAATCATCACCTCCCTTCTTAACTTAGCTTCCACTACTCTTTCCCATAACTTCATGCTGTGACTGATCAATTTTATCCCTCTGTAGTTACTACATCTCTGCTCATCACCCTTATTCTTAAAAATTTGTGCCAAGACACTTCTCCACTCCTCAGGCATCCTGTCACTTTCCAAGATTTCATTAAACAATCTGGTTAAAAACTCCACTGCCATCTCTCCTAAACACCTCCTTGCTTCCACAGGTATGTCATCTGGACAAACAGCCTTTCCATTCTTCATCCTCTTCATAGCTGTCCCTACTTCTTCCTTGCTAATCTGTTGCACTTCCTGATTCATTATCCACACATCATCCAACCTTCTCTCATTCTCTTTATTCATCAGTCCCTCAAAGTACTCTTTCCATCTGCTCAACACACTCTCCTTGCTTGTGAGTATGTTTCCCTCATTATCCTTTATCACCTTTACCTGCTGCACATTATTTCCAGCTCAGTCCCTCTGTCTAGCAAATTGGTATAGATCCTTTTCTCCCTCCTTAGTGTCCAACCTTTCATACAACTCTTCATACGCCTTATCCTTAGCCTTCACCACCTGTCTCTTTGCCTTGCATCTCATCTCCTTATACTTCTGTCTACTTTCTTCATCTCTCTGACAATCCCACTTCTTTGCCAACTTCTTCCTCTGCATACTCTCCTGTACTTCCTTGTTCCACCACCAAGTCTCCTTGTCCTCTTTCTTCTGTCCAGATGTCACACCAAGCACCTTTCCAGCTGTCTCTCTTACCAGCTCTGCTGCAGTTAACCAGCTATTTGGTAAATCTTCACTGCCACCCAGTGTCTGTCTTAACTCTTCCCTGAACTCCACCTCACAATCACCCTTTTTCAACTTCTACCATTTGATCCTTGGCACTGCCCTCACACTCCTCCTCCTCTTCTTGATCACCAATGTCTTCCTACAGACCACCATCTCCACCTGTGTGCATCTTCCTCCACTCCTGTACATCACCCTATGCGCCACCCTCTTCTTAAAATATGTATTCACCACAGCCATGTCCATCATTTTTGCAAAATCCACCATCAACTTACCTTCTGCATTCCTCTCCTTAACACCATACCTACCAATCACTTCCTCATACCCTCTGTTACCTTTACCAACATGCCCATTGAGATCTGCTTCAATCACCAATCTCTCACCCTTGGGTACAATCACCACTACTTTATCTAACTCACTCCAAAATGTTTCTTTCTCATCCATTCCGCACCCAACTTGTGGAGCGTATGCACTAACAACATTCATCATCACACCATCAATTTCCAGCATCATAAACATCACTCTGTCTGACACTCTTTTTACCTCCAAAACACTCTTGGCATACTGTTCCTTCAGGAGAACTCCTACCCCATTTCTCCTCCCATCCACACCATGATAGAACAATTTGAACCTGCTTCCGATACACCTGGCCTTACTCCCTTTCCATCTGGTCTGTTGCACGCACAATATATCAACCTTCCTTCTCTCCATTATATCAGCCAGCTGTCTCTCTCTCCATACCAGTCATACTGCCAGCATTCAAAGTTCCTACCCTCACTACCACACTTCTGACCTTCCTCCTCTCTTCCTGCCTTCAGGCATGCCTTCCTCCTCTCCTCCTACTTCTTCTTCAGCTAGCAGTAGCCCAATTTCCAGCAACACCCTGTTGGCTAACAGTACTGGTGGCAGTTGTTGTTAACCCGGGCCTCGACTGATCACATATGGAAATCTGTATTGTAGTCTGCATATGTCATTTGGCAAAAGTTTTACACCGGATGCCCTTCTTGACGTAACCCTCCACATTTATCCAGGCTTGGGACTGGCACAAAGAAATGCACTGGCTTGTGCATCCCCATTGGCTGGGTTAAAATTCAATAATGAAATAAAACATAAAACAAAATAATGGACAGAATAACATTAAATAATATTGAAAGATATACTAAAGTATTATAAATTATAAAAATATAATTATACAATGATAAAAAAATAAGAAATGAAAATGTATTTAGCAACAAAAAGGAATAAAAAATAATGATGATAAAAATATGATTATACATATAATATAATAATAATAATAATAATAATAATAATAATAATAATAAAAATAAGAAATACATAAAAAACAAAGAAGGGATGGGGTAAGAGAAAAAAAAGAAATAATGCTAGTAACTGCACAGATAATATGCAAAGTTTTCTACAAATAATTTACTATATACTGTTACATTTTATTTTAAGACTACCAAATGCTAATAAATACCTTTATTACATTTACAACTACCCTGTTGTTAACACAAACACACTATATTACATATCATATTGCATCCAGCAATCATTCATGGGTGCATATATAGCACATATGCATGTTTCATGGGGTCTATATTATGTGATTGAAGAGTCTACTCTTCGAACACATAATAATTGGCAAATATACAGTGAATGCTGTAAACTGCGAATGGCCACATCCGCAAATTTTTTCCTCAGGAAAAAAATTCAATTGGCTGTTATCTTGAATTGCCCTTTTCTTCAATGTAGAGCGATGTCAGAGTTGATTTATTTAGTTGGGGGGGGGGGCACAGCCCCCACTTGATTAGTGTTTTAAAGTTTTTTTTTTTTTTTTTGCGGTTTACAGCGTTCGCTGCAGATTTGTCAGTTATTATGTGTTTGAAGAGTAGACTATTTGATCACATAATATAGACCTGTTTCATGTACAGTGATTAAATTTGGCAGCAGGGTAGTCAAGCCACAGGTTTAGAGGTCTGCAGTAAAAATGCTATAATGATGATTATGTAACAGTACTGTATTTTTTATTGATGACAAGCTAAAACAGTATTGTAATTAGCTGAGTTTTAAATTTGGGGAGTGCGGTATTAGAACCCACAGGCAATGACTACTGTAATACTGTATTTTCCTTCATAATGCAAGCACTCTTTCCTTTTACACTTTACAGATTCATGTTCAGTTATCTGGGAATGTGCAACTGTTGCTTTGTGTTACAGACCATATCGCTCTACCTTTTAGAGCAGGATATTTTGACATATCATATCATATAATAAAATAATGGGTGTACAATGACCGATAACTAGGAACATATTTCAAATTTTGCTCTCACACACATGGATAGTTGCACAGGATTTGTGTTAACATACATTTTGACAGTCATTATTTATTGACTTCAGTATAAATTATTTGTCATATAACCATAAATCTTACAATGAACAGACCAAAACAGTGATCCTTAAATCTGGGTATTCAGCAGAAATAAGTACAGTTGAAAGCTATACTACAGAGTAATGCACATGTTTTTATGGTTCAGATATGCATTCCCAAGTTCATACAACTGTATATCAACTAATCTGTCTATAACTGTTAAGGCTGCAATAACAGTACTTTATATAATTATGCTTACATACTACATGCTTCTCACTTCTCGCAGCCTTGCCAATTGCCTCTCATGGGACCTCACATCTCTGGAGTGCTCCCTGCCTGACACTCCCTAATCTAATGATCAAATGTACCAGTTTCCTCTGGTGGAGGTCATCAAAATGGTGACAACATTGTTCCCCAGTGTGTCATATACCAGTCGCACTGGAAAGAGCCATTGCCAAACTAGACCAGGCTTTGGATTTATACTGTGAACTGGTATGTTTTCCTGCATTAGGCAGGTCTCATGATCCTTAACCAGGAGTCCATAAAAGACCTTGGACTCCTGGACACCCCAGAACTGTGCTGTGAAATGCACATCCTCTCCAACACCTGACATATTGGCACAAGTTCAAGCTCAATGTCTAATGTGTAATTCCCACCAATTCACCTTTTAAATATCATGATTGTCCACCAATTGCACTTACTGAGAGTGTGCACTGCCTGCATTTTGATACATTTGAAATAGGTGTGCGCCACTTACCATCATGCAAACATGGTAAAACAAGTGTATTGGTTTGCATGATGCTAAGCAGCACACAGCTTTTTCTAGTGTATCAACAAATAATTTTGAAGTAATGCAATTCTATGGTTATTTCATCACAGTACCATTTTATTTGTATAAACTGTAATGTCACAACAGTATAAATAAAGTTGGCATACCGTGGACTATCTGCACTCCAGTCCAACACTCAACACATGTGACCACAACATTAGTTATATGAGGTCACATATTTTAGTAATCATTGTTAAGCTGAGGGTAAAAGCATAGTGCAGCCCACTTGCCGGGTTTGCAAGATGTCCATCATTACTCAGCAATAACAATTGAAAGTATCCAGTTTCTATTTTTGGATGTCTGAGTCATGTCTGATATATGGGTGGTCCCATTGATCAAATGAGGTAAGCATAGCCAAATGCAGTGGCACATCGTGTAAACATGGCAAATATAAATTAAAAAAAAAAAAATAAGAGAAAAGCCGAAGTATACACCTATAACTACTTCTGGCAGTTTTTCCAGGGAATTGGCTGATATTTTTGCTGTGTTCCTCATTGTGTTTTTTTTTAATACTCATTCTGGATAGAAGTCAGTAAATAATGACAGATGTTTTCATTTCAGACTTCATAATCTTCAGAAAATGCATGCTAATGCATAAACTTTTATTACGTCAACTTTCTAAGTTTATAAGGGCAATACATCCCCATGTTCCCTATTTTCTGGCCTTTCTCCACTTTATTTAATAACTTTGTACAGATTTCTTGCTCTATGAAGTTGAGAGATATGGGGTGGACCATTGGTGCTATCATGTACACTGATTATCCGTGTTGTTCTGCAAGGATTCATGGCCATCACTACTGGGATGTGTCACGATACCTCACTTAGGTGCACTGTGCATGATTAATATGCATTGCATGTTGCCAAGAGCACATCATGACTGTGTACACAGATACACTCCATGTAGGATCTACATGGAGCCTACAAGGAGTTTATTGAATGCTGCAGTACATTCTGTGGATGGGTATAAAAGCTTCAATAGTATAGTTTGGTTATGAATTCTTAAACATACATAGGTCATACTTTAAGTGCAGAGAACACACACACACGCACAAGCACATGCACATGCACACGCACACGTGCACACACACACACACACACACACACACACACACACACACACACACACACACACACACACACACACACACACACACACGTGTGTGTGTGCAGACCCCCCCCCACATATATATATATATATATATATATATATATATAGAGCTTGATTTTGAGACCGGCACCCTTAAGAGTGCTTAGCGCATCCACAACAAAACTAAATTTATTATGCCCAGCTGTCCAAAACTGAATTTACCTTATAGGGAACATTCTTTTTTTGTCACAAAAGAGAGCAATATAGAGATAGATTTCTACATCTCCCCAAATAATAATTCTACTTTTGAATGGAAGGAAGGGGGCACTACTTATGAAAAAAGACAATTTAAAATATGTCACAGGGTGCCATTTCAGCTAATCTGGTTCAGTGAAGATGAACTTAATAGGATGATCTTCAAAAGAATGGTGCCACAATCTTTAATTTGTTCAAGTCTAAAACACTTTTTTTATACTTCCAGTTAACACCTATAGTACATTATTGTGTCCAGAATATTTATGGGTCCAGCTAATAACAGACATTATTAGAAAGGGTGAGTATTTATTAACAAAATGGGACTAAGATTGTTAATGTACAATGTACCTCATCAGAGAAATTAATAGCTGTCACTTATAACTCACATTTTCTTATTTATGTTAATGTTTTCCAAACTGATACACCTACATGCTATTGAGTGGTGTGGAGTGAGATAGGAAGACTATCAATGTCCATTTATATCACACTATATTGGAAATATTGCTAGTTGTTGGTTAGAAATTATGATAATAAATATTTCCATATGTAATACTTCAAAAACCAAGTAACTTGCAAACTTTTACATTGCATCAGGTGAAACCTTAGATGCTGAAGAAAATTGTCTCTGATATTTGCACTTTAAGTTGCATATCTTGAGAGATATTAGCCCAGATTCTGTAAAAGTTCGCTGACTTTGGCTCATTTCACTGATATCAGCAGAGAAGTTGCAGATAAGCATGTAATATGGAAATATGCCTCGGTGAACTTAGAATATCTTGGCACATGACAGAGTTGAGTAGCAATGTTGGTACACTGTATATCAGTCACAGCCACTCCGTACGTCACAAAAACTGTCAGACATTAACAAAGTTACAGAAATTATACTATCCCAGTGTAAGCTGCATGACATTCATAAATACATATCTACAACAATCTTTCCAGTAAGCCTAGAGACAACTAGCGAATATCTCCCCAATCATTTAGTAGTAAAATATACTTACTTTCACTTACGAATTCTGATGGAATCTGTAAAATTTCTAATAAAAAAAAAATTTAAAAAGGTGAATGGCAATCACGACCACATCACCACAGCTAACAATGGGTGTGAGACTTGTATGGAGAACAGAGGTAATCACCACAGCCAAGGAAAATAGGAGATCAAAAAGAAGATGTGGGATATGGGTGAAGAAAAGGGGCCACACAATAGGGATGTTGGAACAGGAAATTCTGCGGGACAGTCAGAAGGGCATGGGCAATTTTTTTTTTTTTTTTTGGTGGGAACAGGCCCTATCTTTTTTTCCTTAGAGAATAGAGGGAAAGGTAAAGAGGTGGAGAAGGTGAACACAGCAGGTATACACATATAACAAATATCACAAGGCATGATAGACAGTGGTCAGAAAGAAACATTAAGAAAAGGTAAGGTGCACAGATGGCACACTCTGCAATATGGGCGATGGAATGTTGACAACAGGATGGGGATGCATCCCTGCTATAGGGAAATACAAAAATACATATGTACCTCTGCACTGCTACAGTATGACATGCTGCAATGTATGTGGCAGTCATACCTGGATGCGACTGTTGGCAGCTGTATGGTGTAGGGCAGAAAATAGGGATCACAGTACACATTGATTCCAATATTCAAGTAGTTTGTCAGCAGTGCAAGTGTAAGCCAAGCAACAGAACAGATGAATAACTGCAGCCCGTGACATGCTGGAGAATACCAGCAGGGGGCAGACTGAAACCTATGAACATGTATATTCATAGGTTCATAGGTAGGTACTAGGCTATTGGGCCAAGGGCCTAAGTAAGCCAAGCCAACAAGATTCCCTGGCTTACGCCACCCAAGAAAGTTAATTTCCTGTGCCCCTGTCGAACAGAGCCAAAGAAGTGATCCCAGTGGTGTATTTCCTATTTCCCATCCACTCATGAAGAATTTTCTTGAAGATTGCTGATAAAGAACTTTGCTTGACATAGATGGGTAGCCTGTTCCAGAGTATAGGAAGTCTCTGAGACAGGAATCTATCCCTCCAGCATGTCCTGTTTATTGTGATGACAAGGTTTACGTCCCTAGAGTGTGTAGCTTGGAGGGATTGGGATTTCTTTAGGTGTAGCATGTCCAACAGCTCTGTGTTTAACATAGCTTTATATGTTAGGCAGAGATCTCCTCGGAGTAGGCAATATGCTACAGAGTATAGCTGGAGTTTTTTGAGATGGTTAGTGTAGAGCATCTGGTTGAGGCCAGTAATCCTCTTTGTGAGGTACTTCTCTGGCCTTTCAAGCTGCTACAGATGTCTTGTGAGGTACATTCCAAAAGGGGCATTGTACTCTATAATTGGTGATGAGAACCCTTTTGTGATGAGGTGTGCCACAAAGAAGGATTTCCTGACTACTGTGGCGATGTGATTATCAAAGGAGAGACTACTGTCCACCTGGGTCCCAAGTCTCTTATCACACATTCAGCATTAAGTAGACTGCTGTTTACGTGGTAGTTCATGGGTACAAAGTTTTTTACCAAAGGGGATGACAATGAACTTTTTGGCATTGAGCTTGAGGCCATGCCTCTGACACCAGGCATCTGTTTCAGTGAGACCCTTCTGTAAGATGTCCACATCATTTGAGGACTCAACTATGGCTCCTAGTTTGCAGTCATATGCAAACTTCGTTAGCCAGAGGCCTTCTGTGTTAGCCTGTACTTCAGAGAAGTAGATACCAAACAGGAGAGGTCCCAGGACTGAACCCTGTGGTACTCTACTTGTCACTGGTTTGAAGTCAGAGTTGGAGTCTGCAACCTTTACAGTGTAGATTCTGTCAGTGAGCCATTTGGCAACCCATCTTGTGATGTAGGGATTTATACCTAGTTTAGTGAGTTTAGCTATAGTTCCAGAATAGAAGATGGTGTCAAAAGCCTTGGTGAGGTCAAGATAGGCTGTGTGGATCACCTTACCCTCATCTATGGCTTTGGTGACTGCCTCAAAGAAATCGATCAGGTTCAGAAGGCATGATCTGCCTTTCACATACCCGAACTGGGTGGGGTGGAGGTTACCAATGTCTTTGTTTATGTGTTCCATGATGATACATTCCATGGCCTTGCAGACCAGGCTCATCAGGCTAATAGGGTGATAGTTCCCAGGATCAGTGGTGGTTCCCCCTTTGTGGAGTGGGATAAACTGTTGCTGTGTGCCATTCAATGGGCACAAAGCCTGATGTAAGACTATGACTGAACATGATGCTTAGGTGGGGAGCCAGTTCGTTCTGAAGTTCGTGTAAAACGCAGCCTGGGATGTTGTTCGGTCCCATGGATGCTGTGTTTTTGGTTTTAAAGAGTGCAGATGTGATTATAGGGACTCTGCATTCTTCCTGTATAGATATGGGCCCTTTAGGAGGTGAGAGAGGTTAAAGTTAGCACTGAACCTATCTGCCAGGATGCTGGCAATATCAGTTGGTTCTGTAATTTTTGTGCTGTTGTGCTGTAACTCAGAGCAGATCTGGGTGTTGCCATTGAGATTCTTGACATAGCTATAGAATGCTTTGTGGCTGCCCTTAAAATCAGTGGTGATTTTGTTTTTGTAGCTATCTTTGGAGGATCTTATAAGGGATCTCAGCTTCTTAATGAGGCTGACCAGGGAGCTCCTCCACTCATGGGAATTTACTCTCTTTTGCAACAGTTGCTTCCTTCTGTTGTAGAGTTTGTTTATGGCAGGGAACCACCAGATTGGCTTCCTTTTTGTGGAGGATAACATCTTGGTTTTGTTTGGGATAGCATGATCCATGCACTCATGCAAGTGCTTATAGAGTGCATTTGTATAGGATTCATCAGTCGTAACTGTATTGTCCATCTGCATGGGTGTCATGAAGTTCACCACTTTTGTCTTAAGAAGCATGAAGTTGGCTTTGGAGAAATATTTTGCTGTGATTTCCTTAATGGTGGGTGAGGGTGGGATGTGGATATCTAGGGTGATTAGCTTATGGTTGGATCTGACCAATGAGGAGTTGACTTCAGGTGTGGAACACCAGTCACTCATGTTGGTAATGACTAGGTCTAGGATATTGTTGCCCCTGGTGGGGGTGTGGATAAGTTGATCCAGGGCATTGAAATTTATGAATTCCAGAAAGCGTTGAGTGAAAGAGTTGGTACATGAGTAGTTTTTCCAGTTAATGGTGGGGTAGTTGAACTCACCCATTATTAGGGTGTTTATTTGAACCCTAATATTTTCCAGTAAATCAAGAAAAGAGGAGTGGGAATCCTGGGGCATGGTGGGGGATCTGTAGCAAGCTACAATTTGGATTGCAGTTTTGCCCAGAGTTAGTTGCACTTGGATAACCTCGGATGCATTATGCTGCGCAACTAGCCTGGAGGTGAGGATATCCTTAATGAATATGGACACACCTCCGCCTTTGGTGTTCTGGTCCAGGTTAGATGGCTGAAAAGTGTGGTATGAGTTATAGCCTGGTAATGCAGGGCTGCTGTCTAGAGTCTTGAACCAGGTCTCAGTCACTGCACAGATATCAATGTTCTCCATTTTAAGGATTGCCTCGAGTGAGTGCATTTTGAGATTTAGACTTCTAGCATTGATTAGCATTACGCTTAGTTTTTGCTTGCCTGTTCCTGTTATGGTGGTGAATTTGTCATTTGAACCTTGCCTAAAAAAGGCACGATAGGGGTGGCAAGAGCCTTAGTCAGTATCCAGAATCCCAGGGGCGACAGGTGCAGGGCATCTTTGGGAAAGCATCGTGGTCTGTCGACCATGTCATCCCAGGCAGACAGATACTGGATAGACAGATACTAGATCCCCTTAGAATGACACCCGAAGCTTAGCCAATTGTTGAAGTCAATCATTTTGTCCTTGTACTACGGTATCATTCTAGGCGATGGCAGGATGCTACTCAGGGCTATGGTCATACCTGCCTGGGCTACAAAATCGGAGTGCTCTTCCATGTCTCTTTTCATATAGTCCAGGGAGGTACGTCTCAGGTCGTTCACAACAACATGGACAATGACAGAGTCATATTTGTACTTGTTGTGGAGTGACCTGAGTGCGTGGGTTATGTGGTGGATCCTGGCACCTGACAGGCAGCTGACAGTAACCTTCTCCTTGTTTAGCCTGGTGAGTGGGACATAAGTGTACCTGACTATAGAGTCACCTATGACTAGTGTGTTGGGTACAGTATTTTGCCTTATGGGCTGTGGTTTATTGGCACACTGAGTGAAAGGAAATCACCCAAGCACAGTGCCAAACAGCATATTGTAGCAAAGCAGCAAACTAGTTGATAATTACACGTGTGTGTATATCATCATCTTCTTCCGGCTGTTCCCGTTAGGGTCGCCACAGCGGATCTTCTGTTTCCATTTCTTCCTGTCCTCTGCATCATGCTCTTTCACACCAACCGCATGCATGTCCTCTCTCACCACATCCATAAACCTTATCATAGGCATTCCTCTTTTCCTCTTAGCTGGCAGCTCCATCCTTAGCATCCTTTTCCCAATATATCCAGCATCCCTCCTCAGCACATGTCCAAACCAATGCAATCTTGCCTCTCTTGCTTTGTCTCCAAACTGTCCAACCTGAGCTGACCCTCTAATATACTGATTCCTAATCCTGTCCATCCTAGTCACACCCAGTACAAATCTTAACATCTTTAACTCTGCCACATCCAGCTCTGACTCCTGCCTTTTTGTCAATGACACCGTCTCCAACCCATATAACATAGCTGGTCTCACTACCCTCTTGTAGACCTTCCCTTTCACTCTTACTGGTACCCGTCTATCACAAATCACTCCTGATACTCTTCTCCACCCATTCCACCCTGCCTGTACTGTCTTCTTCACCGCTCTTCCACACTGACCATTACTTTGAACTATTGATCCCAAGTACTTAAAGTCATCCCCCTTTAACAACTCTACTCCCTGCATCCTCACCATTCCTCTACCCTCCCTTACATTTACACACATATATTCTGTTTTAGCCCTGCTGATCTTCATTCCTCTCCTCTCTAAAGCATATCTCCACCTCTCCAGGATCTCCTCAACCTGATTCCTACTCTCACTACAGATCACAATGTCATCTGCAAACATCATAGTCCACGGGGCCTCCTGTCTGATCTCATCTGTCAACCTGTCCATCACCACTGCAAATAAGAAAGGGCTCAGAGCTGATCCTTGATGTAATCCCACCTCCACCTTAAACATATCTGTCACTCCCACCGCAGTCCTCACCAATGTCACACTACATTCGTACATATCTTGTACTACTCTTACATACTTCTCTGCCACTCCCGACTTCCTCATACAATACCACAACTCCTCTCTAGGCACACTGTCATATGCTTTCTCTACGTCCACAAAGACACAATGCAACTCCTTCTGACTTTCTCTGTATTTCTCCAACAACACTCTCAGAGCAAATATCGCATCTGTAGTGCTCTTTCCTGGCATGAAACCATACTGCTGATCACTAATCATCACCTCCCTTCATATATATATATATATATATATATATATATATATATATATATATATATATATATATATATATATATAATATCTAAATTACTACATCACTCAACTTTCCTCATTTGTCTAGAGGAAAGCAGTTTTTAGTACTTAATAAATAAGCACCTAGCCAGGCATGTCTAAGGGTCAGCTCCCAGTGAATTCTCCTGTCTACCTGATGAATCTGGGCATCTTGGGGCAATGCAGCAATTGCCTCATGTACACAGACAACCCTCTCCTCCTACCACCTAACACTACAACTTGTGAGAGATGCACTTATATTGGCAAACTGGAAGCAAGCTCTCTTCACCCAAGACTGGACTAGACAGTCAAGAGGAGAAGGTAAACACTTGCACCACACCACACTCATCACAAAGTCCCTCAAAACCTACACCACCAAAACCCACACAGAGAAACACAAAACACACACCTACATTCGCGGAGGCTCTCAATAAAAACCTGCCCAAGCATTAGGGACCTGCAAAGCAGAAACGCAAGCAAACTCCACCCCCAACACAACCCAAATGACACATAGCCCACAAACTCAGTGTGCCACCCAACCACAGCCCATAAGGCATAACAACGTACCCAACACTCTATTCATAGGTGACTCTATAGTCAGGCACACTGATATTCCACTCACCAGGCTAAACAAGGAGAATGTTACTGTCAGCTGCCTGTCAGGTGCCAGGATCCACCACATAACACACGCACTCAGGTCACTCCACAACAAGTACAAATATGACACTGTCATTGTCCATGTTGGTGTGAATGACCTGAGATGTACCTCCCTGGAATACATGAAAAGAGACATGGAGGAGCTTTCCGATCTTGTAGCCCAGGCAGACATGACCCTGGCCCTGAGTAGCATCCTGCCATCACCCAGAATGATGCCACAGTACAAGGACAAAATGATTGACTTCAACAATTGGCTAAGCTTTGGCTAAGCTTCTGGTGTCATTTTAAGGGGATCCAGTATTTGTCTGCCTGGGACAACATGATCGACAGGCCACGATGCTTTGCCAGAGATGGCTTGCAGCTGTCACTCTTGGGATTCCGGATACTGGCTAAGGCTCTTGCCACCCCTATAGTGCCTTTTTTAGGCAAGGTTCAAATGACAAATTCACCACCACAACAGGTACAAGTAAGCAAAATCTGAGGGTAATGCTACTCAGTGCTAGTAGTCTAAACCTCAAAATGCACTCACTCGAGGCCCTTCTTAAAATGGAGAACATCAACATCTGTGCAGTGACAGAGACCTGGGTCAAAGCTCCAGAGAGCACCCCTGCATTACCAGGCTATAATTCATACCACACCTTTCGGCCACCTAATCCAGAATGAAGCACTAAAGGTGGGGGCGTGTCCATATTCATTAAGAATATCCACACCTCCAGGCTAGTTGAACAGCATAATGCATCCAAGATTATCCAAGTGCAACTAACTCTGGGCAAGACCACAATCCAAATTGTAGCTTGCTACAGACCCCCACCATGCCCCAGGATTCCCACTCCTCATTTCTTGATACACTGGAAAGTATTAGGGTACAATCAAACACCCTAATAATGGGCAATTTCAACTACCCCACCATTAACTGGGAAAACTACTCATGTACCAACTCTTTTGCTCAACGTTTTCTGGAATTCATAAATTCAAATGCTTTGGATCAAGTTATTCACACCCCCACCAGGGGCAGCAATATCCTAGACCTGGTCATTACCAACATGTGCAACCAGTGTTCCACACCAGAGGTCAGTTCCTCATTGGTTAGATCCGACCACAAGCTAATCACCCTAGACATCCACATTGCGCCCCCACCCCCAATTAGGGAAACCACGATAAAAAACTTCTCCAAAGACAACTTCACACTTCTTAAGACAAAAGTGGCAAACTTCATGACACCCATGCAGATGGACAATAGAGGTACGACTGCTGAATCCTACACAAATGCACTTTATAAGCACTTACATGAGTGTATGGATCATGCTATCTCTAATAGAACCAAGATGCTATCCTCCAAAAAAAGGAAGCCGATCCGGTGGTCCTCTGCCATAAACAGACTCTACAACAGAAGAAAGAAACTGTTGCAAAAAAGAGTAAAATCCCATGACTGGAGGAACACCCTGGTCAACCTCAATAAGAAACTGAGATCCCTCTTAAAATCCTCCAAAGCTAGTTACGAAAACAAAATTGCCACTGACTCTAAAGAAAACCACAAAGCATTCTATAGCTATGTCAAGAATCTCAATGGCAACAATCAGATCTGCTCTGAGTTACAGCACAATGGCACTAAATATACCGAACCAACTGATATTGCCAACATCCTGGCAGATAGGTTCAGTTCTAACTTTACCCCCCCTCTCACCCCCTAGAGGGCCCATCTCTATACTGGAAGAATGCAAAATTCCTGTAATCACGGCTGCACAGGTAAAAAACACACTCTCCAAAGCCAAGAACACAGCATCCATGGGACCTGACAATATCCCAGGCTGCATTCTACATGAACTACAGAATGTACTGGCACCCTACCTAAGTACCATGTTCAGTCATAGCCTCACCTCAGGCTTTGTGCCCACTGAATGATGCACCATGACGGTTATCCCACTCCACAAAGGGGGAGCCACGACGGACCCCGGGAACTACCGCCCTATTAGCCTGATGAGCCTGGTCTGCAAGGCCATGGAACGTATCATAATGGAAGTCATAAACAAAGACATTGGTAATCTCCAGACTCTGGACCCTACCCAGTTCGGATTTGTAAAAGGCAGATCATGTCTCCTAAACCTGATTGACTTCTTTGAAGCAGTCACCAAAGCCATAGATGAGGGTAAGGTGGTTCATACAGCTTATCTAGATCTTGCCAAGGCTTTTGACACCATCCCCCACTCTGGAATTATAGATAAGCTCACTAAACTAGGTAGAAATCCCTATGTCACAAGATGGGTTGCCAACTGGCTCACTGACAGAACCCACACTGTGAAAGTAGCAGACTTCAAATCCGACTTCAGACCAGTGACAAGTGGAGTACCACAGGGTTCAGTCCTGGGTCCTCTCCTGTTTGGTATCTACTTCTCTGAAGTACAGGCTAACACAGAAGGTCTTTGGCTAACAAAGTTTGCAGATGACTGCAAACTAGGAGCCATTATCGAAACTCCTAACGATGTGGACATACAACAAAAGGGCCTCACTGAGACAGATGCCTGGTGTCAAAGCCATGGCCTGAAGTTCAATGCCAAAAAGTGTATTGTCATCCCCTTTGGTAAAAACTCTGTACCCATGAACTACCACATAGCTGGTAGTCTACTTAAAGCCAAAAATGTGATAAGAGACCTTGGGCACAGGTGGACAGTAGTCTCTCCTTTGATAATCCACATTGCCACAGTGGTCAGGAAATCCTTCTACGTGGCTCACCTCATCACAAAAGTTTTCTCATCCAGAAAAAAAGAGGTCATTGTTCCCCTCTACTCATCACTCATTAGACCCATTATAGAGTACAATGCTCCTTTTGGTATGTACCTCACAAGACATCTACAACAACTGGAAAGGCCACAGAAATACCTTACAAAGAGGATTACTGGTCTCAAACAGATGCCCTATGCAGACCATCTCAAAAAACTCCAGCTTTACTCCATCGCATATTGCCTACTCAGAGGTGATCTCTGCCTAACATACAAAGCTATGTCAAACCCAGAGCTGTTGCACATGCCCCACTTAAAGAAATCCTAATCCCTCCGAGCTACACACTCTAGAGACCTAAACCTTGTCATCACTATAAACAGAACATGCTGGAGGGATAGATTCCTGTCCCAGAGACTTCCATACTCTGGAACAGACTACCTATCTATGTCAAACAGAGCTCCTCATTAGCACTCTTCAAGAAAAATCTTGATGATTGTATGGGAGATAGGAAATTCACCCCAGGGATCACTTCTGTGGCTCTGCTTGACAGGAGCACAGGAAAATAATTTTTTTGGGTGGCGAAAGCCAGGGTACATTTTTGGCTAGGCTTATATAGGCCCTAGGGCCAATAGCCTAGTACCCTCCTATGAACCTATGAACCTATATGTATATATATATATATATATATATATATATATATATATATATATATATATATATATATATATATATATATGTATATATTACATATTTTACACATATATGCCATGTCAAAGGAAACACACAGGTGTACGTGTATATGTAAGACCTTCATTGGCCTAACAAGAAAATATCAGAAAGCAATGTCAATATAAACACACACACACACACACACACACACACACACACACACACACACACACACACACACACACGCACACGCACACGCCCACACACACACAATATACATTCAGAAGTCTAAGATTAATGCTGTCTAACAAATATTAGGTTGTGCACATGAATTTTCACAATGTAAACTGGTTACAAGGTAACACATTAGTATAACAAGAACAAGGATGTACTGCAAGCAGTAGCTAGCAACATGTGTGCAGATGTCCTACATCTTTCTAAAGCCCATAGTGTTGGCACAAGTTGACCTTCTAACAAAATAACTGCATGTCCTAGGACCCCTCCTGTTCGGCATATACTTCTCAGAGGTACAGGGAAGCACAGGAGGACTACAGCTGACCAAGTTCACAGGCGACTTCAAACTAGGGGCTATAATTGACTCTCCAGCTGACACAGACATCCTCCAAAAGGGTCTCACTGAGACAGATACCTGGTGTCAAAACCATGGCCTCAAGCTAAATGCCAAAAAGTGCATAGTCATCCTCTTTGGAAAAAACAAAGTACCCACAAACTACCACATAGGTGGTAGCCCCCTAAATACGGAAGATGTAATAAGGGATCTGGGGACCCAAGTAGATAGTAACCTCTCATTTAATAATCACATTGCCAAAGTGGTTAGAAAATCCTTTATGTGGCCCACCTAATCACAAAAGGGTTTGCATCCAGATCCATAGGGGTCATTGTGCCCCTCTACGCATCACTCATCAGACCCATCATAGAGTACAATGCCCCATTTGGGATGTACCTTACAAGACACCTGCAACAACTGGAAAGACCAGTGCCTCACCAAGAGGATCACTGGCCTCAAACAGATGCCCTATTCAGCAAGACTGAAGAAACTCAAGCTGTACTCGGTTGCATACCGTCTTCTCAGAGGTGATCGCAGCCTGACATACAAGGCCATGTCCAACCTAGAATTGATGGACATGCTCCACCTAAAGAAAACCATATCCCCTCGAGCCACATGCTCCAGGGATTTAAACCTCACCACAACAATAAATAGGACATGCTGGAGGGATAGATTCTTGTCCCAGAGACTTCCCATGCTCTGGAACAAGATTCCAATCTACATTAGGCAGAGCTCCTCGCTAACCCTCTTCAAGAGAAAACTTGACGAGTGGATGGGAAACAGAAAGTTTACCCCAGGGATCACTTCAATGGCTCTGCTGGATAGAGGCACAGGGAACTAATCTAAGGGGGCAACGAAAGCCAACACATTCCGGCTAGGCTTATAAATGCCTTCGGGCAGATAGCCAAGTACCTACCTATGAACCTATGAAAATGGATGAGAATTTCCACACAGGTGAACATTTACCATACGTATGTGCAAGATATGACATACCTACACAGGTGAAAGAGAGTTGGAGAACATGGGCCCACATTAAGAAGGACATGACAGCAAAGCTATGTAGACAAATAATAAAGCAGGAAAACACTATATAACTAGACACATTGCAAATGCATGTGTACACCACATAGGGTGATGTTGAAGTCAATCCAAATTACATTCACGTAAATGTCCAATGTATGTCAGATGGACAGACTGGATTGCTGATGTCAACAAAAATGGCCATGTAGAAATCATACCCCCAGAGTATTCATCATCATCATCAGCCACCTTTTCCCCATTTTTCTACATGGGGTCGAGGTATCGTGTTAACTGTCACCAAATCTCTTGATTCAGTGCCACGCTCCTGCCTTCTTCAGCACTCATGCCTGATTGTCGCAGATCTTCCTTCACACAGTCCATCCACCTCTTTGCTGGATGTCCTCATTTCCTCTTACCTTCTTCCTGTCTGCCCCAAATCTTCTTCACCAAATTGTCTTCTGCTTTCTACACATGTGCCCAAACCACCATAGTCTGTTTTCTTTAATATTATCTGCAATTGGAGCTACTTTGGCTTCTGCTCTTATGTCCTCATTTCTTCGTCTGTCCCACAGTGTGCATCCTATGACCTTTCTCAGGCACTTCATTTCCATCACCTCTAGCTTCCTGAACTGCTCTGCCTTTACTGCCCAGGTTTCTGTACCACACAGTAGTACTGGTTGCACCACTGTCTTGTACACCTTACTTTTCAGCTTCTTTGGCATTCTTCTGTCATAACCTACACCTGATACTCTATGCCAGTTGGATGCAGCCCCTCTGATTCTAGCTTTGGCCTCTTCATTCAGACCACCCTTCTCCTAAACTACCCCTACCAGATATCTGAAGCTGTTCACCTGTTCCACTATCTTCCCTTCTATCTCTTTTCTCAGCTTCTTCTAATTTCCCCAATTTGCTGCCATTACCACCATCTTATCTGTGCTTAGTTTCATCCCACATGCCTTCAGATTTGCATTTCATTCTCCTATTCTTTGCTGAAGTTCTAGCTCAGAGTCTGCCTGCACTGCTACATAATCTGCATACAGCAGATTTGTTGATCCCTCCCCTCCAACCTGTTTGCTAATGTAGTTCCTCAACAGTTTGAACAGCAGCGGGCTCAGAGCTGAACCCTGATGTACACCCACTCCCACTGGGAACCCCTCTGTGAGGCCGAACACTGTTCGCACTTGAGTCTTTGGGTCTTTGTACATAGCCTGCGCTAAGTCTACCAATGTTTGTGGGACTTTAAATGACTGCAGTACTGCCCAGATCAGCTTTCTTGGGACCTTGTCATATGCTTTCTCCAAGTCTAGGAATGCCCAGTTGGACTCTCTCATCATCCCTAGCTTCTTCTCAAGTATCTGTCTCACTGCAAACATTGAGTCAATTGTGCTGCATCCTGATCTGAATCCAAACTGCTCATCTCCCATACTCTGTGTATCCGTTTATCAATCACCCTCTCCAAAACTTTCATGCAATGTGATAGGAGTTTGATGCCTCTGTACTGCCCACAGCTGTGGATGCCCCCTTTATTCTTGTACACTGGCATGAGTATGCTTATTCTCCAGTCATCTGGGACATGCCTTTCTCTATACACTGCTATTAGTACCCTCAGGAGCCATTTCTCCCCTATCTCACCCTGCATTTTTATCATACCTACTGTAACCCCATCTGAGCCTCCTGCTTTCTCTGACTTCATCTTCCTTAGTGCTATTCTTAATTCTTCTAGGGTGGGCTCCTCATCTCTTCTTCTCTCATCGTAGGCTGTTTCTGGGGCAGTACAGCTTCTGTGGGGTTTTCTTCATTCAAAAGCTACTGAAAATACTCCTTCCATCTGCCTTTGATGTTCTCTGGACTGGTGAGCAGGTTGTTGCTGGCATCCCTTATGAAGGGTGTCTGACTATTTTCTTTATCTTTCTGTCTTTGTCTTATAACCTGATATAGTTTCTTTGTGCCCCTTACTGAGTCACTTTTCAGAAGTTGGTACAGTACCTCTGATGCCCTATTCTTTACTATTGCAACGTCTTTCTTAGATTCTTTGTTAGCCAACCAGTAGTCCTTCCTAGCCTGGTCGCCTTTTCTATCTCCCACTTCTTCCTGCACCCGTTTCTTTTGATGACTTCCCGGACTTCTACTTTCTACCACCAGCTTTCCTTATGTACCTTATTTCCAAACCTGGCTCGGCCACATATCTTTTCTGTAGTCCTAACACATGCTGTTTTTAGGTGCTGCAATTCTTCTTCAACTCCATCTATTTCCTCCTCTTCTTGAGGTGCTGGAGCCCTAAGTAATTCCTCAAACTGTTGTACATTCTCTCCAGTCAACTTCCAGGTCTTCAGCCTGGTCTCTGTTGACCTTAGAGCCTTCTCTGACAACTGCTTTCAGATGATTGTGGCAACTAGCGGTTTATGCTGTGGGTCGACTGTTTCTCTGGGGATGACTTTGCAGTCATGGCTTCTACCCCAGTGCCTTTTCCTCCTGGAGGAAGTCTACCTGAGATGGATGTTGGCTACTCTTGTATGTGATCTTGTGACTATCTCTCTTTCTGAACCATGTGTTGGCTACTGTCAAGCCATTTGCCAGACAGGAGTTTAGAATGGCTTCTCCTTTATTCCTGTTGCCCCACCCATGTAGACCCAGGCAGTCCTCATATCCTGTTCTGTCTACCCTTATATGTGCATTCAAGTCACCCATTATCAACACCAATTCATGTTCTACTAGGCCCTGCAACTGCTGTCTGAATGCACTCTTTTCCTCACTATCACAACCCTGCTGTGGGGCATAGGCTGAGATTATGAATACTGCCCTATCATTACACTGGACTCTGACTGCCATGAGTCTCTCATTAATTCTGATGATATCCCTTACTGCCATCACCACAATTCCTACACCATTTCTAGCCTGCCCTCCACCTGAGTAGTAGACTCTGGATCCCAAGCCAAGTGGCTTTGCTGCACTACCCTTCCATCTCATCTCTTGGATACATAGGATGTACAACCTCCTCCATATTATCATGTCATCCACTTCCAAGCTGCATCCTGTCAGTGAACCTACATTAAGCATAGCAATTCTCAGTTCATGTTTGGCAGGTTGGTTGGGTTTACGTCCAGCTTTCGCTCAACAGAGCTATCCCAGGTAACCCAGGCTGAGGAACTAGACACCGGTCAGCCAGTAGCTTATTTAACCAGGGCTGCTGGGCTTTATGGTGGGCATACACTGGCCAATAGGGAGACATATGCCTCTCCCACCATTAGCAAGGGTCCCTGTGTGGGTCAGAGTAGGCTGGGTTCTCAACCCACTTATCACTGATAACTACCCATGCCCATTTCTGGCAACATTAGTCAACATGACTGAATCACCTACAGACATATTTTATACTTTCAGGTGGCTAACCCTACCATCGCACACAGTCTGTGATCCATGTTCTCCTGTTTTGAGGATACTGCACACCATAGTAGATGTCCAAACCAGTTGGTCTATACAAATCTTCCACTTATAGGGCACCATGTAGAGTCTGTGCTGCTGCCCACAGCTCCATTCATTGGTGAGTTTGAGATGGAAACACTCATCAAGTTTTTCAGACATGGGGGAAACCCCACGGAGACACAGGGAGAACATGCAAACTCCAACCAGGCATTGGTTGGAAGTCAGGACTGAACCTTGCACCTTGTGCATGGGAGGCGAAGACCATAACCACTAAGCCATCTGGTCTCTTACACCCCCACAGTATTATGCAATCATATAACAGCAACAGGCATAGGTAAACAAGCTAAGAATTGGTATCACATATATATATATATATATATAGATATATATATATATATATATATATATATATATATATATATATATATATATATTCCTGCCATGCCAATGTAAAGCAACATGTGGAATAAACACCTGTGGATAGATGTCACTGACCATGTGTATGAGTGAGCAAAGGACTGTGCTGAGAACAACATTACAGCACATTAACATGAAGTCAATGATGCTTACAGTCCCAGGGTACAATGGGGTTTTTGTATTGATTAGAATATGTGCAGAGACATGTACATAAATCAGTGCATATGTACACCATTTGCTAAAATGTGCAAATCTATGTGAATAAGGAATGGATGCAGAAATGTAATATAGGCCATAGAAGACACACTTTAATATTAATGAATATGTTATCTTTACCATGGTGTATACATGAATGGTACATTGGCAGTCTGTCCGTTCAGTAAAGTATGACTGCTCATATGTGGCAGACACATTTATGTGATACAACATGACATCATCATTGCCAAACACATGCCACCCACAATGCCAGTATGCCAGTGTGACAGCACAAGTATCATCCAAAACACAAGGGCAAGGGCATGTCTTTCTGTTGAACCAATGTAACATGGCAAACCACCAATCATACCCATACTGCTGTGGTATATGTGGAATATGGACAACATGTTGTTTGTGAGCTGCTGTCAGTTGCACACATGTATACTGTGGAATTATTGCAGTGGTAGCACCATGTTTACTGCTGAAACTTATTGACAGCTGAATGTTGAATGAAAGTCCAATGTGGTAATGTGTGTCATACAGTCATTGCAGCATAATGTTAACTGTCACGCAACATCTGCAGTGTATGTCTGGACTTGCATCACATAAGCATGGCAGCAAAATGCTATGCCTGCACAAGTGTGCCTACACAATCCAATAACTTACATGGCAAACACCATGGCAGCAGCATTGGATTACACTTATGGTCCTGAAGGTCCACCCTGTTGGGGATGAACATCATGAATGATCTTCTGGGGTACTTCCCTGAATGAGTCCTTATTGCCTGTACCATATCCTGGAAAAATTCCCTATCATGTCCCTCATCTGTGTCCCAAAGACATCAGTCATCACCTTCTGGATCTGTTCCTGATAATCATCTTGTTGTGGTGTTGGGTGGATGTCTCCTTTGCGGTGTAGCAGGAATGATGAAATGTGCATGTCCAGCTCCCTCGTCATCATCATTGGAGGAACTGGGCAGTGGTCATGCAACACTCACATGAATATACCTTGCTAAACAACACTGTGAAAATGACTACACATCACAAGTACTGTGACTTGCAGTGCTTAATTCTTCTGATGCATGCCTCACTACATTGGCCAGCAGACTCTTTGTAGGAATATCACTATTTCCATGTTTCCTGTCTTGTATGTGTGCCTTACACATTCATGTTGGTGTGTGAATATCAGTTGTAACTAGGTGTCTGTATATGTATTGAGTCATGTGGACAGTCACCAACTAATATATTGTTATAGTAAAGATGTAGTGAGAGGACAGTCCAGTGAGAAGTATAAAAGCCTTGTGCAAAAGACTTAAGCAAGTCAACGTGGTCATTGCTACCCAACATCACACTTTTGGAATACAGTACAACACATTAGAAATAATGTACAGTCATAAATACAATGACAGCCTATGACAAATAAAAACATAGGTTATGTCCTACAGACAGTACTGTTTGTCTACAAAATGTAGCAATGCCCTACAAACATTTATTAACAATCACTGTGTATGACCCTGCAAAATGCAAACAGCATGGTGCTGATTGCTGAGACTGTAGCAGACAGTTGGAAATGTGGAAAAGGAATGCCTATGTTCACAACTAACCGTAAACACAAGATACAAGTGTACTGTAACCAATGCATCATAGGTGTTGTAGGCTGAAGTACGTGCCACATAGACCACCAGTACTGACACAGCATATACCCATTTAGTATGTGAACAGGCAAGCTATGCATAACACTTCAGTTACTAACAACTACATCCACACATTCAAGTGTACCAACAGTCGCATTACAAACAGCAGACAAAGCATGATCAGCTTGCATGTAAAACATCAGAAGTCAAATTGCTGTGACAGTTACACATGAATGACTGTCTTCGAGGTTGTGATGTACAATTCAAAGCATAATCTTCAGCAGACATGGCATGCCAAGTCATATTTAAATATATGTTTTTGTAATTCACACTTCTAATCATAGGGATTGTCTGGCTGTTGCACTTACCTTACAGATGCATGATGGGTATTCCTGCCTTAGACATACTATACATGGTAATCCATTGACAATGATCAGATCTGTTTTAGTTACAAAATCTGACAAAGTAATCAACATATCTCTCTTACTGCACTGCTCCCCCAGCCTGTGCATCAGCTTGATGCACAGGGCCCATTTCCTAGCATGGTCTTCATCACCTGAAAAAGGTAAAAAGCATGTATGAATGATGTAGGTATAAAAATTCTGCCCCCACCCCCAGACAAGAAAACCACCGTGAAAAACTTTTCAAAAGCAAACTTCACGTTACTTAAGACCGAGGTGGAAAGTTTCAAAGCCCCCATGCTGAAGGATAACACTGTTCAAGCTGCAAAATCCTTTACTAATGTATTCTATGGGCAGCTACAAGAATGCATGGACCGTGCCATCCCAAGCAAAACCAAGACTCACTCCTCCAAGAAAAGGAAACCAGTCTGGTGGACTCCTGCCATAAACAAGCTATACAATAGAAGGAGGAAACTAGTACAGAAAAGAGTAAAATCCCAAGAAGGAAAGACATCCCTGATCAGTATCAGCAAGAAACTATGATCCCTCATCAAATCATCCAAGGTGAGCTTTGAAAGAAAAATTGCCAAGGACTCCAAAGATAACCACAAGGCATTGTTTAGCTACGTCAATAATGTAAGTGGCAATGCTCAGATTTGTTTGGAGTTAGTGCAGAATGGCACAAAATATACTGAACCGTCTGATATCACCAACATCCTGGCAGACAGGTTCAGCGCAAACTTCACCCCCCTCACCCCCAAAAGGACCCATAACCATACCAGAAGACTGTAGAGTCCCTGAAATCACAGACACTGAGGTTAAAACAGCCCTCTCCAAAGCCAAAAACACAGCATCAATGGGACTGGATGGTGTCTCAGGCTGCGTCCTACATGAGCTCAAAGATGAACTAACCCCTCACCTAAACACACTATTCAAACTCAGCCTCTCCACAGGCTACATACCCACAGAATGGCACACAGCAACGGTTATTTTGCTCCACAAAGGTGGAGCCACAACAGACCTTGGGAACTATCACCCTATAAGCCTGTCTAGCTTGGTCTGCAAGGCTATGGAGCACATCATCATGGAATTCATTAACAGAGACATTGGGAACCTCCAAACACTGGACCCTACCCAGTTTGGCTTTAAGGGCAGATCATGCTTCCTAAACCTGGCGGACTTCTTTGAGACAGTTACCAAGGCTATGGACGAGGGAAAGTTGGTACACACAGCCTACCTAGACCTTGCTAAGGCTTTCAACACCATTCCCCATTTTGGTATTATAGACAAGCTCACCAGTCTGAACATAACCCCCTACATCACAAGATGGGTTGCCAACTGGCTCACAGACAGAGCCCACATGGTGAGAGTTGCGGGAGCTAGGTCTGACTCTAAACTGGTTACAAGTGGCATTCCCCAGGGCTCAGTCCTAGGACCCCTCCTGTTCAGCATATACTTCTCAGAGGTACAGGCCAGCACAGGAGGACTATGGCTGACCAAGTTTGCAGATGACTGCAAACTAGGGCTATAATTGACTCTCCGGTTGACACATACATCCTCCAAAAGGGTCTCATTGAGACAGATACCTGGTGTCAAAATCATGGCCTCAAGCTAAATGCCAAAAAGTGCATGGTCATCCCATTTGGAAAAAACCCACAAACTACCACATAGGTGGTAGTCCCCTAAATATGGAAGATGTAATAAGGGATCTGGGGACCCAAGTAGACAGTAATCTCACCTTTGATAATTGCATTGCCAAAGTGGTTAGAAAATCCTTCTACGTGGCCCACCTAATCACAAAAGGGTTCGCATCCAGATCAAAAGAGGTCACTGTGCCCCTCTACGCATCACTCATCAGACCCATCATAGAGTACAATTCCCCATTTGGGATGTACCTTACAAGACACCTGCAACAGCTGGAAAGACCACAGAAGTACCTCACCAAGAGGCTCACTGGCCTCAAACAGATGCCCATTGAGGCTCGACTGAAGAAACTCCAGCTGTACTCAGTTGCATACCGCCTACTCAGAGGTGATCTCTGTCTGACATACAAGGCCATGTCCAACCCAGAAATGATGGACATGCTCCACCTAAAGAAAACCTTATTCCCTCGAGCCACATGCTCTAGGGATCTAAACCTCACCACAACAATAAATAGGACGTGCTGGAGGGATAGATTCCTGTCCTAGAGACTTCTTCCCATGCTTTGGAACAAGATCCCAATCTACATTAGGTAGAGCTCCTCACTAACTCTCTTCAAGAAAAACCTTGACGAGTGGATGGGAAACAGAAAGTTTACCCCGGGGATCACTTCAGTGGCTCTGCTGGACAGAGGCACAGGGATCTAATCTAAGGGGGCGGCGAAAGCCAACACATTCTGGCTAGGCTTATAAATGCCTTTGGGCAGAGAGCCTAGTACCCACCTATGAGCCTATGAACCTATGAAATAACATTGCTATATGTTGCTCAGCTCATGAGCAACATATAGCACATTACAGAATCTCCATACACAATTTTGAATATTTCATACAGTCTTTTACACATTGGAGCACAGATTGGAGGACCTGAAATTCAAACCTGCCACTCTCAGCTATGTTTACTTTCCAACCTTGACACCTTTCTGCCTAGCTAAACCATCTTTCCTGAGACTGCATGGAGAAAATGCAGTTAAAAAAATCAGATGCATGAATGTGCAGGGATGGGGTAGTAATACGGATCATGGCTTACTGTTAAAGAAGTACAACATGCTGTGTATTTATGAAAATAAAATTGCATGCATGATGCATGTCAGCATAGTGGTCATAACTGTAAAACACACAATCATACAGTGGAACACTGTCAGGTAGCTGCTGTTAACAAATGACTACAAATTCCTGTTCATCATCATACACACAGATGTAGTTTAGGTGGGAAGACATAAAATTTTTTATCTAAACCATCTTTCAGATGCATGAATGTGCAGGGATGGGGTAGTAATACGGATCATGGCTTACTGTTAAAGAAGTACAACATGCTGTGTATTTATGAAAATAAAATTGCATGCATGATGCATGTCAGCATAGTGGTCATAACTGTAAAAATTTCATACCTCATACAGTGGAACACTGTCAGGTAGCTGCTGTTAACAAATGACTACAAATTCCTGTTCATCATCATACACACAGATGTAGTTTAGGTGGGAAGACATAAAATATACACATATATTTTGTTGTCAAATTACAAATTATAGGTCAAAATTATCCTTGATATCAGGGGATGTCCCTGCTCTAGAGTCAAAATGTATACCTGAGCATCTCACTCCCTCTAGATATGTATGAAAAGGGTGTTGAATATGAATTAGTAAACAATGACACACTTATATGCTAAACTCAATTTGGCAATGTTATCATATTCCACAATCTTTTTGCAGAACTATCCTAGTATGTTCAAAGCTTTAGACATCAAACTGTAGTAAAAGAGCTGCTACTGGCAGAACATTCCGGATAATGGAGATATTCATACAGATTTGACAAATAAATGCTATAGTCATTAGCATGTACAAAATAACCACTAATATTAATAAGCAGTTATCTATAGCAGTATTTTCAAAATGTTTACACAGACGCAATGATCCAAACATAATGACAACTATTAGCTACTTGGGTTTGAACCCACACTTACCCAGGATATATGTTGTCTGGCCTCTTGCATTACAAGATGAGATAACACACATCTCTACACCTTCCCTCTTAATACATCTGCATTCCTGCGGATAAGAGATGAGTATGGAAACATCTGACACATAAATATTATAGGCCCTCATGCTTCACAAAACTGACAGATAGCATCAAGTTATACTATGCAGAAGATAATGTTTAGACAATCGGACATGCAGTGGTTTTGTGTTAAACTAAAAGGATTTTAATAATACTGTGCATTTTGTAAAGCAGAACCGACTAACAGATGTTTGTATGAGTTACATTTCACAGATACAGAGGTAGATTGTGTGATATTCTAAAATATTATGGCTAAAGGAGAAACTCATAGTTATCAGTAGCCTGTGCACTATAGGCGTCAGTGACACTGACCATACTGGATGTCTGAAATTATGTCCTTATGTGTTAGAAAACAGAAAGATCTTTTATGTTTATTAGTATGTACACGATAAATAATATTAAACAATATTAGTATGTACACGATAAATAATATTAAACAATATTAAACAAATAAGCCCTATGGGAATCTAACACATAATTATAGGAAGAACAATCATCTTGCCTTGTCAATTATCTGGATGAACTAACTGTCAGAACTGTTAGTTAATAATAGTCTGACTCTCATGTGATCTTCCACTCCAGTGTAGATAGTCAGCATCTGGGTGGTCTCTTCCTCATTCCAGTTGGGTGCCCAGAAATGTTGAAGCCTCCTGGAATTAACCATCTTGATAATAATGTATTCAACAAGACATTAATAATTTTAGACCTACAGCAATCTTATCTCCCCTCACTAAAATACTTGAAAATGTATTCAGAAATAATTGCTAGACTATCTGGTGCAGGAAGAACTCCTATTCCCTCTACAACATGGCTTCTGTCCTTCCCATAGTACTAGCACATATATATATATATATATATATATATATATATATATATATATATATATATATATATATATATATATATATATATATTGTCAATAAAGGTAGAGGTAATGGCAAAGTAGTCTCTTCCTTAGTTCTAGACTTGTCTAAAGCCTTTGACAGTTTGTCATAGCAAACCTCTACTGCAAATGTCCTCACTAGATCTCTCTCAGCCCACCATTCTGTGGCTCAAAAGCTACCTGTCCAATAGGAATCAGTCAGTAAAATGGCACTCCATGCTCTTTCCTTACCTCCAAGTCACCACTGGTGTACCACAAGGCTTTATCCTTGGTCCAATCCTCTTTAACATTTTCACCAACACTCTCTATACTTCCACACAACAGGCCACCCTAATACAATATGCAGATGATCCCAGTCTCGTTTGCACATATGACAATATGGTGCACCTCCCAAAAATTACTCAGGAAGCTTCGACAGCCAATGAAACATGGCTTCGTAACTCACAACTCATTCTCAACCCAAAAAAGACCAAACTACTACTTTTTTCCGCAAAACTTCTCTAATGAAAAAAAACAAAAAACAAAATTTAAAGTCCTTTCTCTTGATAAAGCAATCATTGAAGTCACTTCTCATAGCAAACTTTTAAGGGTGATAGTGAATGATAATCTTACATTCAACCTGCATATACAAAATTGCATAAGAAACACTCATCAAAAACTAGGGATGCTTTACAGAGCCAAAAACTTTCTTGCAGATGCAACTAAAACTACACTTGTCACTGCTTATTTCCTCCTCACTCTTCTATATGGTGCTCCCATCCTCACTAACTCCAGGTTTCACAAACATTAAAACTTGAACAATGTAATAACAAAGTTGCTAAATTTGCAGCAAATACCCCTTTCAAAATCCACCACTGTATATTACTGAAAAGCCTTAATTGGTTGGAACTGCCACATCAACTAAGGTATATACAGATTATTACCACCTATAAAATTATCAAGCATCCATCTGCCAGTGCAACACTAAAAACACTCTAGGCAACTATGTTCCCAGTCAGTCATTGTGAAGCAGTGACCAAAAACTCCTGTCTTGTCTACAAACCCAAAAATTCTGCTGGGCATTATCTGTAATCACACAAATTTGCTAAGTCCTGGAACTCCTTACCTGTATTCATCAGGTCTATACCCTCCCTCCCATCTTTCAAAACCACTCTGAAAGATTTCCTAGCTAAAATCTGGCTCTGTTCTTGCTCAAAAGTAGGATAAATTATATCCCTACATGTGAACTAATACTTTTCATCCCTAATACCTCCCTTCTTCACTTACTTCCTTGCTGCTATCTAATTCTCTTCTCAGACTTTTTCTCTAAATATACCATAAGCCTGTTTTACCCTCACTTCAAGTTGCTATTCCTATTTGTATTAGACTAACTTACCTTTAATTTCTCTACAAGCTGTCTAAAATGTCTCCAATTATTAAATGATCATCATATACCTGGTATCAGTTTTTAGCCAATGTTTTTATATTATGTCTAATATTTTTATAATTATTTAAACTGCAGATGTTTTTGTTTTATTTTTGAAGATAGTAAAATTATTTTTCTTAAAATGTTTTGTAATCATTTGGAGCTTTCCTCTCTGGACCTTTGCTAAAAATGGGCTTCTACCCATTCAGACTTTCCTGGTAATCAAATGTCAATAAATAAATAAACAAATAAATAAACAAACAT
The DNA here is from genome assembly GCF_019279795.1 of Protopterus annectens. Lineage (NCBI taxonomy): Eukaryota > Metazoa > Chordata > Ceratodontiformes > Protopteridae > Protopterus > Protopterus annectens. The sequence goes on along the minus strand of NC_056736.1, from coordinate 610,007,902 downwards.
AAATAAATAAATAACTAAATAAAATCCTCTAATTTCTGCTGTGCAAAATGTAATCAAAGTGTTTGTTTGGTCAGAGCTCTTTTTTATAATTCAGAAGGTTCAGGCCATGATTCTTGGGACAAGTTTTAGTAAAACAACTTTTTCTGTGAAAACTGAAACAGTGCCATATATAAACTTTTACAGCATAAGAAACAAAACACTTTGTATGCTATAGTTATTTTTACTTGTTTTATAACAGCATCCCTGGAGTAAGTTTGCAGGGAATTAATCCTGGCTATAACTGAATAATTTAATTAAAAAAAGAAAAGAAAGTTACTTGAAACATGTATACTGGGTATCTGAATTCCTTTTCTCTCTGACACGGGAATAAACATTTTGCAATGCAGAAAAGTGTGGTAGTCCTTTACTTTGTCATCAGATGAATGCCGTTTTGACAAAATGTCTTGAGATGAATTGGACACTAAACCTGCATCAATTTAACTTTTCTTTTACCCACAAAAGGTACATTAAGCAAATTCTAAGACATGCAGGTCAACAAAAGAGTTTCATTTACTTAAGTATCTGTCAACTCAGCAGAAATGCTCTGCAAACAGCAAACAGTGGAAGACAGTAAGTAGTTCTTTAGATCATAAGGGATTTTCTGAGCCACTACCTTCAAGGATAGCCATTCATCACAGCAGATGTTAGAGACAAGTTTGACTTTTAAATGTTTAAGAATGTCCCTTTTCTGTTTTCCAAGAAAAGAGACTAATTACTATATTTACAGAGAGGAAGTATGTTTCACCAACTTCAATGCTATCTTGCTTTCTGATCCTATTTCCTGACTCAAAACCAAGAGCCAGCCAATATATTCAGAACACTTTCATTTGCAGGGGAAATGCAGAATTCATACTTCCCCTTCAAAATATTATTGTCCTTGTCCTGTTTAATTCCTAAATTCATTATATATTTACTATTTATTTATATGTCTTTACCGGGATAATGCACTAATTTCAAAGAACCATTTGCAGGCACAGCCCAGGAGAATAGGATCACATAAGAAATGAACAAAAAATATTTACAGATGAAAGCATATGCTATAAATATAAAACTGTATATGTGTGTGTGTGTGTGTGTGTGTGTGTGTGTGTGTGTGTGTGTGTGTGTGTGTGTGTGTATGTATATATATATATATATATATATATATATATATATATATATATATATATATATATATATATATATATATATATTTTTTTATATCCAGTGTCTGTCCGCCTGGGATAACATGCTCGACAAGCCACGCTGCTTCACTAGAGACGTCTTGCACCTGTCACCCTTAGGCTTTCGAATACTGGCCAAGGCTCTTGCCACCCCCATATTTTTAGGCAAGGCTGAAAAGACAAATCCACCTCTATAAATAGCACAAGTAACAAAAAACTGAGGCTAATGCTACTCAATGCCAGAAGTCTAAACCTCAAAATGCATCCACTCAAGGCACTCCTCAGTATGGAGAAAATCGATATATGTGCAGTAACAGAAACCTGGTTTAAGGCTCCAGAGAGCACCCCAGCACTACAAGGCTACAACTGATACCATACATTTCGGCCACAAAACCCAGACCGAAATACAAAAGGCGGGGGAGTATCCATATTCATCAAGGATACCCACGCCTCCAGGTTAGTGGCAGAACACGATGCTTCAGAGATCATCCACGTGCAACTAACAATGGGCAGAACTGCAATTCAAATTGTAGCTTGTTACAGATCACCCACCATGTCCCAGAACCCCCATTCTGCATTTCTGGAAACACAACACCCTGATATTGGGTGATTTCAATTACTCAAACATTAACTGGGAGAACAACTCAAGTACTAATTCCCTTGCCCAACATTTCCTAGAATTTATAAACTCAAACGTCCTGGATCAACTGGTCAACACCCGCACCAGAGGTGACAACATATTGGACCTGGTCATCACCAACATGGGCGACCAGTGTTCCACACCGGAGGTTAACCCGTAACTGGTTAGATCTGACCATAAACTAATCAATCTAGATATCCACATTACACCCCCACCGCCGGTCAAAGAGACCACTGTGAAAAACTTTTCAAAAGCAAACTTCACGTTACTTAAGACAGAGGTGGAAAGTTTCAAATCCCCCATGCTAAAGGATAACGCTGCCCAAGCTGCAAAATCCTTTACTAATGCACTCTACGGGCACCTACAAGAATGCATGGATTGTATTATCTCAAGCAAAACAATACTCACTCCTCCAAGAAAAGGAAACCAGTCTGGTAGACCTCTGCCATAAACAAGCTATACAACAGAAGGAGGAAACTAGTACAGAAAAGAGTAAAATCCAAAGAGGAGAAGACATCCCTGATCAGTATCAGCAAGAAACTACAATCCCTCATAAAATCATCCAAGGCTAGCTTTGAAAGAAAATTTGCCAAGGACTCCAAAGATAACTACAAGGCATTCTTTAGCTATGTCAAGAATCTAAGTGGCAATTCCCAGATCTGCTCGGAGTTAGTGCAGAATGACACAAAATACACTGAACCGACCTATACCGCCAACATCCTGACAGACAGGTTCAGTGCAAACTTCACCCCCCCTCTCACCCCCAGAAGGGCCTATAACCATACCAGAAGAATGCAGTTCCCCTGAAATCACAGACACTCAGGTTAAAACTGCCCTCTCCAAAGCCAAAAACACAGCATCAATGGCACCAGATGGTGTCCCAGGCTGTGTCCTACATGAGGTCAAAGATGAACTAACCCCTCACCTAAACACACTGTTCAAACTCAGCCTCTCCACAGGCTATGCACCCATAGAGTGGTGCACAGCAATGGTCATTCTGCTCCACAAAGGTGGAGCTACAACAAACCCTGGGAACTATTGCCCTATAAGCCTGACTAGCTTGGTCTGCAAGGCTATAGAGTGCATCATTATGGATCTCATTAACAGAGACATTGGGAACCTCCAAACACTGGACCCTACCCAGTTAGGCTTTGTTAAGGGAAGATCATGCCTCAGAAACCTGGTGGACTTCTTTGAGACAGTTACCAAGGCTATAGATGAGGGAAAGGTGATCCACACAGCCTACCTAGACCTCACAAAGGCCTTCAATATCATTCCCCATTCTGGTATTATAGACAAGCTCACCAGCCTGAACATAACCCCCTACATCACGAGATGGATTGCCAACTGGCTAATGGACAGAACCCACATGGTAAGAGTTGCGGGAGCTAGGTCTGACTCTAAACCGGTTGCAATTGGTGTTCCCCAGGGCTCAGTCCTAGGATCCCTCCTGTTCAGCATATACTTCTCAAAGGTACAGGCAAGCACAGGAGGACTATGTCTGACCAAGTTTGCAGACGACTGCAAACTAGCAGCTATAATTGACTCTCCAGCTGACACAGACATCCTTGAAAAGGGTCTCACTGAGATAGATACCTGGTGTCAAAACCATGGCCTCAAGCTAAATGCCAAAAAGTGCATAGTCATCCCCTTGGAAAAAACAAAGTACCCACAAATTACCACATAGGTGGTAGCCCCCTAAATACGCAAGACAAAATAATGGATCTGGGAACCCAAGTAGATAATAATCTCTCCTTTGATAATCACATTGCCAAAGTGGTTAGAAAACCCTTCTATGTGGCCCACCTAATCACAAAAGGGTTTGCATCCAGATAAAAAGAGGTCATTGTGCCCTTCTACGCATCACTCATCAGACCCATCATAGAGTACAACGCCTCATTTGGGATGTACCTTACAAGACACCTGCAACAGCTGGAAAGACCACAGAAGTACCTCATCAAGTGGATCACTGGCCTCAAACAGATGCCCTATTCAGCTCGACTGGAGAAACTCCAGCTGTACCGCCTACTCAGAGGTGATCTCTGCCTGACATATAAGGCCATGTCCAAACCACAATTGATGGACATACTCCACCTAAAGAAAACCATATCCCCTCGAGCCACATGCTCCAGGGATCTAAACCTCACCACAACAATAAATAGGATGTGCTGGAGGGATAGATTCCTGTCCCAGAGACTTCCCATACTCTGGAACAAGATTCCAATCTACATTAGGCAGAGCTCCTCACTAACACTCTTCAAGAGAAACCTTGATGAGTGGAAGGGAAACAGGAAGTTTATCCCGGGGATCACTTCAGTGGCTCTGCTGGACAGAGGCACATGGAACTAATTTAAGGGGGCAGCGAAAACCAACACATTCCGGCTAGGCTTATAAATGCCTTTGGGCAGATAGCCTAGTACCTACCTATGATCCTAGATATATATATATATATATATATATATATATTTTTTTTTTTTTTCCAGATTCAAGAATATAATACAATATTTAGTTTAAGAAGCAGTTTACAAAGTTAAAAGATGGATAAAAAAATGGAATTATGCTTAGCAGAGCTTTTTGGATAGGATATAGCCAAAATGTCTGAGACTGCTTATGCTACAGGGATTTTTTTTTTTTTTTTTTGTGAAGCTGGGTAACTTATTCTGGGAAAGCCTATATTTCAGTCATTATGGCTACATCATATCCAAAAGCTCTGCTAAGCACAATTAAATTTTTCCATTTATGTTTTGACTTTGTAAACTGCTTCTTGAACCCAATATTGTAGCATATTTTGCATCTCTAAATATGTATAAGTGAGAATAGTTGCAAGAAAGGATACCATGGGGAAAAGACAGAGAAATTAATTATTTTCAGATTTATACAGTGTAAGACACTGTGGCTAAAAACAGTCTTAGTAAACATGAAGTACAAAATAACTTGGCATGTTATAGTTGGTTAGACTTTGTTGTCAGGTTAAATATTGCCCAGTATTGGATATCAGGTATAGAGTTTAATAAGTGAAAGCAAACACAGGAAACTTAAAGACATCTGGATCATGTGATACAAAGGAAGGTTCCTGCATTTATCAATTTTCCTGTTCACTTAAAATGCCTCAAGTGTGATTTCTGCCGCCTAATACAATTCTGTATCCCCATGACCCCCATACCACCACAACCCTTTTAGAGCCTCAAAAATGTATATCTTTAACACTCAGTTTGTGGCCTAGTATTCTGATGTGAGATTGAATGCTCAGTTTGTGGCCTAGTATTCTGATGTAAGATTAAATGAGTGCGTTATTGGCATGCGACATGACCAATGTGCATGTGCCATAAAGAGCTTGGATATGGGTATAACAGTAATACTAGTAAAATAATCCACTACTAGGATAAGGGTAAAGAGGGAGCCCCAAATCCACCAGCATATAAAATGTAATGTGTTCTTACACTGAAATGAAGCAATTAAGAAAGGTCGCTACCTTACCCAATAGTACACTATTATTGTATGCCTTATTTAGTTGAGGGCAGCTATTTGTGGGGGCCTAGACTATAAGACCATTGTTGCTTGATGACTACTTTATGGTTTGCGTTTCTGTGGAGGTGGCCTAACTCATCCTGGGAAAGTGCATTTATCTATTTATCTATATATCTATATTTTTAATGAGCATGCATGCATATTATAAAGGTAACCCTGCCTGTTTAAAGTTGCAAAGACTACTTACAGATGATTATACAGACTTTCTGCTGATGTTTGACAGAGTGATGTTTATGCAATGGTTATATCCCAGGTGATTTTAATCACAAGAAAAATATTTGCTCTCTCACCGGCATAGAGGCTTTCTTCCTGAATGTGACAAAATGACTCGGGGTTTAGGAATGAGCTATAGTATCTGGTAGGTTAGCTGGGGAACAGAATAACACTGAACACCCATATTAACAATCCTTCATGGGGGAGAGACTATAGCTCTCAATTTCTTTGCTCAAGAATCAGGGACAGATGCAAAAACAATGGGGTTAAAAAGTTAAAATCAGTGACAATGTTTTAATATTCCTCTAATTAACTTAAAAAGTTAATAGAACAATAAGAAGCATAAAACTTTAATGTCTCTCAATCCTGACTGACTTCAATCCTCAGTGATTTATCAGAAAATCAAACATTTTTGGGAGGACAAGGCAAAATATGAAACAAGATTTGTGATGTTCTACAAAATCAGTAGCAGCTAAGAGTTATGGGATGGAACCTTTTTGCTAGTGTATCCGAAAGGAGGCTGGTCACAAAAGCATCAGGTTAGTAATGTCTGTTACACTATAGTATGGTCACAAGGGCTGCCTCCACTGGTTTAAAGGGAAAGACTGACCAAGGCCCACCCAGAGAGCCGTAGATGACTCAATAAGTGTTCAAGTTGTTACAAGTTATGCGACACATTAAGTCCTGACTGCTAAAACAGTATTCAGAAATGCCAGCACTGAAATTAATGCATAATCAGCTGATCAGCATCTGTCAATCACTCTCTAGATCATCTTGTAGCTGTCATCTTTGCCCCACTATAGTTTCTCTTATCTGTTTTTCAAGGTACCTCTGATGTGCAACTGTAGTAACCTGCACACCAGAATTGCAACAACCTGCACAACAATGTATGGAGCATTTTTTACTAAATAATTTGAAAAACAAAAATAATTACTTGAAACATGCATGCCTGTTATAAATTCATCAGAAAAATGTGAAAGTGGGACTATCCATGACATATGTATGTGGGCAGATTATGTTGTTATGTGTGTTCCCACTTTCACAGGTTCTCTGGTGTATGGGCCAGAACAGCAGGGCAACGTAAGTTTTACATAAGCAGGACATCTGCAACTGACAATAAAGGCAATTTGCAAGTGGCAAAGCCTAATGACACAGGTGTAGTATGTTCAACACTGCTATCATTACAGAGTACCTGTAAATATACAGGCTGTGTACACATTCACAACTGGTTATGATGGACATCTTCTACCTTACAGTCCCCCATATGTTCCACCTGTGTCCCCAGTATAAACAGCATCTGAAATGTACAACACCTCTGATGGACCACCATCAATCATGGGGATAGGGGTGTGGGGTTAGGTACTACCATGACTTCAGGGCCATCCCTCATATGGCACAGACACTGCATATTAACCAGTAGATGTGCAAGTCAGTGTTTCATGTACAGGTGGCTTCTACCTACAACACTGGGGAAACATTTAGCATGTTTCACAGATTCTGGGATGTCATGTATAAAGTGCACAGTAACATGGAGTATAGTAACAGGGAGGACACTATGCTGCTAGGGTCACTGATGACAAGTGCTGTCTCCATAGGTTCTTCAATGAGACACATTAAAGCTATTATTCAGTCTGCTTCCGCAGATCAGTATTTGTTAGTTTGTGTATGCAGGGAAAAAACACACACATACAGAGGTATATCTGCAAGGAAATAAAGCCAAGAACCAAAAAAATGTGCAGATCAGAAAGCCAGGAATCATAACTGCTGCAGATGCTCGCAATATCTTTGTGGAGCTGTACTGCACAATGGTGCCTTGACTATAAACTTAAAGATTCCACTCAAACAAATGTAAAAAGAAGTTAAAAATAATAATGTATTACTGTAATCCACCTTAGAGTTAAGCACTTTTGTCCATAAACTGTAAACTCGGACTTCCTCAGAACAAATCAGTCAGTCAAAAATAGACAAAGTTTAAATACCTTCCCATTCACAGTCAAGGAGCTGTCTTAAACATAAATACACCAATAAATAACCAAATGAAGTAACTTGTCTGAAAAAAAATAGTAATAAAAATATAGAATTTGAAAGTTTTAAAATACTTAGAAAATTCATCCCAAAGTAAAATTCCAATTAAATTCCCCTTAGAGAAGTATAAGGCAATATAGTCTAAAAGTATATCTTAACATATAAAAAACAAAAATAAAACAAATCTTAAAGTTTAGCAGCTTTTACTTTTAAATCTGGCTGTATAGATATGTTTTCATTAATACCAGGAAAGTGGGTGGCATCTAATTTCATCTGCCAAAAAAGTTTCATGTACTCAAGATGAATCTCCCACACACCTCCCCTCAGGATCAATTCTACTAAGTTTAAAATACTAAACAGATCTAGTAAACCTTGCACAATCCAAAGTATGCTTATGTAAGGCATTTTTACATTTCTTCATCCTAATATTGTACAGGTGCTCATAAACTCTTTTTTTCTAAGAGCAGGTTCAGTGTTGCCAACATAAAATGCAGGGCAGGATTTACATTTAGCTAAATAAACTACACTACTTGAATTACCGCTACCTTTTTGAAAAAAAATTATCCGAAGTTGTATTATTTAAATATAGACTGCCACCTAAAATTTATATAAGAAGACTGTCTGCAAGCACCACATTTCATGGTACCAACATTTATTATCATTTTTCTGACTTAAGTCCAAAGGCTTTTCAATGGCTGACTTCAGATTTCTCCCAACCTTGTGCACAAATAATGACTGTTCCTCTACATTGTTTAAAACCTCTGTATTAGTCTTAAAATTACTCCAGTTGTTTCTAACAATATTGGTCACTTCATGAAACTCACCTTGAAATTTTAATATAAAAGCTGTACCCCATGGGTTTGTGTCAATTCGAGAAGAGTTGGCCATACTATCTAATGCTGGCATTTTAGACCCTAATACTGGTCTAAACTTATTAACTCTACATTGCTAAATTTCCTTAATGGTTTTGCGTAATAAAACAATAGGGTATACCAACTCTAGAAACATCTCTTTCACCTTGTTAACATCTGTTAAAAAAAAACTATCATTGGATATCATATTAATATTGCAATTACTGTGTGCATAACTTACGTTTAATGATATGGCCACATACTATTCCTAAGAAGTACTAGCAGATGTACTAACTGGTATCTCAGACAGCTACAAATGACTTTGTAATGTTGGTGAGTGAAGTTATGTGTAAGGAAAAGAACAGTTCTGAAAAGCGTATTACCCAATCACCCATGCGTACTTGTTGCATACTGTAGAAAAGGTTACATAATTACATAACAGGAGACATATGGTACTTAGTAAACTCGTAATTGTCACATGCAGAGTTAAAATGATACATTTAACATGCATTATGTTTACACAAATAGTTAAGCAATGATATGTGTATTGAATATTGCAGATATGTAAAATAATACATTCTATATCACTGTTTTTATATATACTGTTTTGTTATTGATAGAAGCTATATAAATAATGCAATAAATATTTCACACTGGATTTTTTCCCAGGCTCATAATAATGTATATAATGGGAGTAAGTTATTGATATGTTAATGGTGGTGTTGTTTGTGATATGCATTTACCATGGGAATATGATCTTGAATGAATTTACAGCATTTATGCTCTTCTGTCTTTGCTGAATGTTGCAGTATGGATTATGGGAAACAATGCTGTAATAGGATATGCTAATCAGTTAGGCAGATCAAAGAGACACTCTAAAAGTGAGACTCTTAGATAATTAATTTGTTTTCTATTGGTGCACAGCCTAGGAATGACATCAATATTAATTTGCATATTACCCAGTTGTCTTTGTAACATAGCTATAATAATGTTCTTATAAAATCAGTTGCCTTAGGTTAGCACTATGCAGATCCAGTGTAGGGATATAGAACTGTACTATGACTTCCTCATACTGTATTGCTATACTGTGCAGTCACTGCATATGCAATATACATTGAAAATACCTCTTTGACTATTGTGGAATTCTTCAGTATTTTTGGATTTATGTTTTTTTAGTTGTATTGTAATTTTGCTAAACATATCTTCCTGTTGTTTGTTGACCTGTATGCTTCAGTCTTACAAAATTGTAGTTATTGTCCACTTGTTCTACTTGTTCTGTCTTTTCCATATTATTTTCCACATCATTTCTTTATTTGGATAGTCTGCTGTTAGAATCATGTTTAAAATGTATTGTTACATTTCTCATAAGTTTATATTTTACTGTTAATATCTGAATATAGGTTCATAGGTTCATAGGTAAGTACTAGGCTATCTGCCCATGGGCATTTATAAGCCTAGCCACAGAGTGATGGCTTTCGCCTCCCCATTAGATTAGTAACCTGGGCCTCTGTCAACAGGGCTCCTAAAGTGATCCCAGGGTAGAATATACTCCTGATGTTAAAGATATATGCAGTTTGAAACCAAAATATAAATTTTGGCATGCTCTTTTGATATTTTAGTTCAACTCTCAGTTTAGTTTTGCCTTATGTTATGAACATACTCGGACAATGATGTCAAGTTAGGTATTAGTAATGATTTGCATTCACCAGCAAAACATTCTGGGTAATCAAAACAACATGCTTCTTTAGATGAATGGCTGTTTACTTACTTAATTAGGGTTTCATTAATTCATCATCACTAGTTAATTCTCAACATAGGATGTTCCACGTGTGACACATAGCTGACAAATTGTCTTACTAAGATATGACTCCCCTGTTGCTGTGTTTAGCATTGAAAAATAACTAATTTAAGTAATGAGGCATTGTGGGTTTAGTCTTTCATGATGTTATATCAGCAGTTTTCAGCTTCAAGACATTTATCAGGGGCTGTGCTTATCAACAAAATTAATTGCATACATTTTTGTATCAAACAATGAAAAAGTTGCCACTGTATATAGAGATTATACTCCTCACTGTAGAAAGTGAGAGAATACATTTTTACATGTGTGAGCAGATATACAGCAGCGGACTGAAAAGGCAGCTAAATACCAGCCAACATACATAAGTCTTATTAAAAACAATGATAAAAGGAAACATGCAACTAAATCAGCCTTACAGTTAGAGTTTGACTACGTGCAGTAATCATTGCAATTGTGGTAACAACATTATACATTTACACTGTGTGTATAATATACAATCCTACATTATAGTGGCATCAAAGTACACTTTAAATACTCATTACAATAAAAATCACAGTAAAATTATATTATTAGTACATGTATCTGAGAAGAACTCCTAGGTAATATGCAAACTACAGCTGAACACATCTCTAGGGTATCGCTGTATCCACATATAAGAGGTCCAAGTGGACGCATATATTGCAGCATCTTTAGTCTGAGCTCCATGCCAAACTTACTGGAGTTAAAAGGGACCTATGAAAGACAGAGAGTGAAAACTCCATCTTTTTTTTTACAATAACTACAGCAATATGACAGCAGAAAGTTCTTAACACCTATTAGATGTAAACAACCAATGAGAAAAGAAATAAAAAGGAAAAAGAAAGAAAAAGAAGCATTATTACATAGAATATACTATAATGCTATAATATTCATTATACAGGTAGGTGATACACTGTCTGGTAAATATAATGTATGCTGAACACAGTTATATTACCTGCATAAGCCATTATTTTTAGTACATTGTGTGGAACGTGTTTGTTGTTATTTAATGATAGAAATGTTCCTACGCACACTGTAATTGTGTACTATGTTAACCACAGTAACAAATACTATTTTACTCATTTCCCTCACACACACATAATTACATTTTACCAACACGACAAAGCATTTCATAATAACATGCAGTAATGAGTAATATAGCTAATGGTAATGTTCAGTTTTTTTTTAATGAGGATCGATATGCATCGAATAGATGGTAATGTTCAGGAGTGGTATGTGAGTATATATCATTACAGTGTCATAAATGTTATAGATATTACAAGGCCCCAAGTCTCATTTACATTCATGCCTTGCCAGTCCCCTCCCTCATGTCACATCACCTTTTTCTAGGGGGACCATACCAGTAAATCCCGGAGTAAAGTTTTGGCTAAACATCCAGCCAACTATCTTATGTTTAAAGGAAGGTAGTATGTTGCAGTGCTTAACATGCAGGAGGAGTTTATTCCACAGGTTTTTGAGATGCTGAGTTATAAACCTGTCCCTCCATTATGTTTTATGTATCTGTTTGTGAAGAGTTAGTAACCTGGTTCTAGCACTGGTGGAGATGCTGGACTTGTGGAGATATAAGAGGTCCATGATAACTGGGTCTCTAATTATGCAGTAAGTGAGTCAGAGAGGCCTGTGATATAGTGAATAAGGAAACAGAGCTTCCAGCCTCACTTCATAGCTAAGGACTTCAGGATTGTGATCTTTTTGGTTAGGAACCTTTGGGGCTTTCAAACTGTTTCAAATGTTTAGTGAGTTACATTCTGATGGGGTGTTGCACTCCTTAATTGCCCTGATCAATGTTGAGTATAAGGGTTTGATCACCTCTTTAAACTTTGATGATATTTCTTTGGCAATTAGCTGTGTTATGTTATACAAAAGGATTTCCGGACAACCACTGCTGTCACATGGTGGTCAAAAGAGAGGAAACCATCAGCTCAAGTTCCAAGGTCTCTGACAATGTTTATATTTTTAGTGGTTATTTTCTTTACAATATGGTGAGGGGTGGTGTTCTCTACCAAAAGTAACGGAATTATACTTTTTAGCATTTAATTTATGCCCATTTAGTGCACCAAGAGTTTACTAAGCAGAGTTCATTCTGGAGAGTTTGGGTATCAGAGGGTGACTTAACAACAATCCCAGTTTGTAGTTCTTTGCAAATTTGTTAGCCAGAGGTCTTGACTACCTGCATGGAGATCTGAGTAGTAAATGCCAAAAAAAAGGGTTGAGAGATACTGCTGGTAACTTTTATACTTTCTGATGAGGAACCTGCAACTTGCACTGTGAGGGTTCTGTCTTTCACCCAGATTGCAATCCATCCTATCACATATGGGTCAGTTTATAAAGTATTTAGCTTTTATATGATGCCATCATGACTAATGCTTACAGCTCCTGTAACCCTTTTGAAGAAGTTTACCAGATTCAGTAAACAGAATATACCCTTCACAAAACCAGACTGTTAGGGGTGAAATCTAATATGATTCTTGAGTTCATCATTTATGAGGCCAGATATGATGCGTTCCATGGCTTTGTAAAAGAGGCTTCTAAGGTTGATAAATCTGCAATTACCTGAGTTAGTTGTAAAGCCATCCTTATGAGGGACATCACTACTGCAGTGCATTATTCATTAGAGAGAAAGCCAGTAACTAACCTTAGGTTAAACAGTTTGATGAGTGTGCTTGTAATGGTTGTTTAACACTCTTAGTTAGGCAACCAGATATATTTTCAGGTCCCATAAAGGAAATATTTTTGGTCTTGGTTAGCACTTTCACTAAGTGATCTTTAACGATAATTGAGGGAGTAAGGAATCCAGATATTTCAGGCTTTGGATAGAAGAACAAAGGAATGAAATTGTAATGAAATTTGTTTCCAAGGACATTGACCATGGACCAAATTCCAAAATAAAGTTGTGGATAGTGTAGTGCAATGGAGGAAGATGTCAGTGAACTACTGGTGGATGCGGTACGATAATGGACTATAAGACAATAAAAATAATAATTTATGCAATTTATGATAACTGAGGACTCTGATTACATCTGACAGGCTCCAAAACACGAGTGCACCTAACAACAATAAAATGTGAAAGAATAGTGTGCCAAAAAATTGAACCTAGATCCAAAGATTTAGATTTTGCTTGCAAAGTAAATAGGGCATGATGTTGAGACAGATATCTGACAGATGAGGATTCCTGTGTTCTGGAATAGGCTCCCCAGCCATGTGAAGTAGAGCCCATCCTTAACCCTATTTAAGTAACCTTTACAAATGGATAGTTACCCCTATTCTGGCTCCCTTGTCTCTGATAGAGAGATGCAGACAATAACTAAGCCTAAACTAATGTACCACCCCCCCCCATATAACCTTTAGAAACTACCTTACTAATATATCCTCCTCCTAATAACTGCCCAAGATGCATAGGGGCACAATTGAGTTGGGTTATGTGGCTAGGCTTACAAATACACTGATGGTTGTTAGCTTGTTATAAACCTATGAATGTATGAAAACACTCAGCAGAGGCCATACATGCTTACTATTTTGCCCTACAATTCTATATGAATTTCTCTCTAATCCTGCGGATTCTGCAAAATATTATAAAACAAACTGCAAGCTGCATTTAATGCATTGCAGCAGGCAATGATACTACAAGCCATACTAGAGGCTGATCTGTGAATGCATCCCAAAAGACAGCTAGCAAGGTGATGAATCTAGGCTACATTTAAGCCAGCTCTCTGACCAGGAAAGAATAGATAGATACAGATTACAGAGAACTGGTGCAGGCTATGTGCAGGATGTGTGCACCCCACATGCTTGCCTACAGTCTGCAGGGTAACCCAGTCCTGCTAGACAAATGTGTTCCTGTTTCTGGGTATAGTGGTCTCTGGGACATTCCAGCAGCATATGGGTGATGCTGTCGGAGTGTCACAGACAGCCACTAGTCACATGCTGTAACAGTACCTGAAAGTAATGTGCAGGAAAGTTGATGAAGTCATCCACTTCCCAGCAATACTCATCAAGAACACAGTGGCCAAGGAACAGTTTTATGTCATTACCAACATTCCTTATGTTCTCATTGCAGTTGACTGCACCCACATACCAATCAAAACCCCAACATCAGATGACGCTGAACATTACATCAATAGAAAGGGGTAGCCATCAATTGTCAGGTTGTGTGTCTGCAGACAGCCTCATTGTCAGTATCATAGCAACACATCCTGATAGTGTACATGATGCAGCAATTTTAAGCGAAAGTGGCCTGAGGCTTGACTTTCACCATGGTGAAATTCTAAAGCGGCTACTAATTGGTAAGTACAGGACTAGAACATAGATCTGTCAACAATGGAACTAAATATGTGTTTTTCCTTCCACAAACAGGAGCCTGTGGTTATCCACTGAAGCCTTGGCTTATGATGCCATACAGAGACCCATCAATACCTGCTGAAGATGCATATTACAGAGCACAATCTGCAATATGGAACACCATTGACCATGTGTTTGGAGTGCCGGAAGCAAGATTCAGATGTCTGGACACATCCGGGAAGCACTGCAATTCACACTGGATAAGGCATCACAGATGGTCACAGTGTGTGTGCCATGCTACAAAATATGCTAACAACAAAACATGGTGGCCTATTAGCTCTAGGTGTGGATTACCATACCCAAGAACCCCTGATGTCTGATGTAGAGTTACCAGAGCTGTCACAGGATGATCAGAAGGACACAAGGGAGAGAACAAATAGGTGTGGCTGATAGAGGCTGTAGCTGTATATTCTAGCAAAGGTGACATGGCAGTGTCTGGCTCACAACTTTGAGTCATGCAAGCCACACATACAGAAGCCCACAGAGAAAACTGTGATGTTCACCACAGTGTTGCCCTATTACAGCAGTATAGCACATAGTTTTGGCTATATACCCAAGCAGAGCTCCACGTGGTCCTGCAGAGGGGTCCTGGCAACAGAGAACTGAAAGAAGCGACCACTTTCCTGATTTAAGTATTCTTTTCAATATTTTTCTAGTGATAATAGTTTCCTCTGGCTTGCCTAACTGCAAGATATACTTCTTTCTAAAAAATACCTTTTGGCTTTTTATCTGCATTGTCCTCTCTGGCTTTCATTTAATAAGATATAACTGTTTTTGTGTCTATCTGCTGAATTCTAAAGTATCTGCACTTAAAAGTAGCATTTTGGTCGACTCTGGTCGAATAATACTGTTTTTTTGCTAATTTAATTGCTGAGGCTGCTCACTAAGTGTGCCAGCCTGTGTAAATCGATTTTACTGTGTGCCTAACTGCATTTCTGTGTTCTTTCCTAAAAACAAAAACAAAAAAAATACTCCTTGTTTTCCGCCTTTGCTCGACTAGTTAAGACCAGTATACAGGCTTTGCTGTATTCTGGGCTGTGTGTAGTTCCTGTGTTGGCCATTGCCTTACTTGGATAGAAGGAAAGCTTTGAGCTCACCAGTGAGATGGTCAGGGAGCCTTGAAACAAGCACTCACCCAAAGTAAGCACTACAGGCATCCACTTCTCACTCCCCCCCCAGAATACCACTTCCTTAAAGGCAACACTTTATAATATTCTAGTATGTCGATTGGTAGACCACCAGCATCCTCTTGTTCAGCTGGTTAATCTGGGAATCCAAGACAATGTTACAATTGTCTCATGTACACAGACAACCCTCCTCCTTCCTGCTAACACATTTACTTGTGAGAGATGCAACTACAGCTAAATTGGAGGCTGAACTCTCAACTCAGGACTGGCAAGACCAGACAGGAGGAGATAAAAATTACACCAAAGCAAAACCAGTCACACATAAACCAACACCACTACTGCAAACCAAACATAAAACACAAAGACATACTCGAGTGCCTTTATAAAAAACTTAACAAAACAACAGAGGCCTCCAAAGCAGACACCCAGAAATACACCCCCACAAAACGCAACACCTACAACACATACTTAAGCAACAGATGTGCCTGCCACAATCACAGCCCCGAAGGCAAAATACTATGCCAGAGACATTAGTAATAGGTGACTTATAGTCAGGCACAATCGACGCCCACCCCTACCAGGCTGAATAAGGAGAGGGTAACGGTGAGCCGCCCATCGTGGCCAGGATCCACCATATTACACATGCACTCAGGTCACCCAAAGTACAAGCATGATTCAGCTGTCCGCGCGTGGTGTGAATGACCTGAAAGACGCACTTCCCTGACCATATGAAAAAGAGACATTGAGGAGCCTCCTCGATTATGTAGCCCAGACTGGTGGCGATTCGACCCTGAGCAGCATCCTGCCTTCACCAAGAATGATTTCAGCACAAAAGACAAATGATCAGTTTTAACAATTGGCTTAATTCATTGGTGTCAATTCTAGGGGATCCAATGTCTGTCAGCCTGGGATGACATGCTGGACAAGCCACCGCTTGCTCGCAAGGGATGGCTTGCACCCGTCACCACTGGGCTTCCGGATACCGGCCAAGGCTCTTGCCACCCCCATAGTGCCTTTAGGCAATGCTCAAAGGACAAACCAACCTCCATAAAACAAAATGGAAAAATTAAGGGTAATGCTGCTCAATCACCAGAAGTCTAAATCTCAAGATGCAGGCACCTCGCTAATTTCCTCAGTATGGAGAACATCGATGTCTGTGCAGTAACCGAAACCTGGGTCAAGGCCCTGGAGAGCACCCAGCTACCAGGCTATACCTCATATCATGCTTGACCTCGCTCCAGGCCAACCACGTAAGGTGGGGAGGGAGTGTCCATTTTCATAAAGGACACCAAGCACCTCTACTGGTGGCTACCCATGAAGCATCAGAAACCATGTTTTACTCACCATAGGCAAACTGAAGCATACAACTGGTCGCATGTTATAGAACTCCTTCCCAATCCCAGGAATCCCATCAAGCATTCCTGAAACACTGGAGGATATGAATGCTCGCTACCAAACACCATCATATTGGGTGACTTAACTACCCCAACATAGACTGGGCCCACTATTTCCAGCTCCTCAACACTTCTAGCCCAAAGATTCCTGAATTCATAAAATCCCAAATGCTATGGAGCAACTGGTCATTCTATGAGAAGAGATAATATACTTGACCTGATTATCACAAACATGGGGTCCAAATGTCTTGGCCACCGGATATATAAACTCCTCACTAGTAAGATCTGATCCAGTGGGGTGGGGAGCCTTGAGCAACCCTATCTGTGTCCCTGGGGAAGTGACTCAGCACTTGAGCTGTAATTCATTGGTTGCTTGGACCCATTTCTAGCTCTTTTCAAGTTCCTGTATAAAAATCGCCTCCAGGCGTTTTGCCGCGTTTTGCGTGGTTCTTTTCTGTTTTTCTTGGCGGTTGAAGGCGCCTAAGCGCAGCAGCGGTTATACAGGTGTAAACTATTTTATACAGGTTTAAACTATTTCTGGCTCCGTAAGTCTGCTCTTCAATTTTCCCTTAGAAGCTCTACTCAGTCTGTTGAAACATGTATTAGCACTTGTTTGAACTTCTATCCTTAGCAAGCACTCCTTAATAAAACAAGCACTCTTACCCTAAAGTAAGCACTACAGGCATCCACTACCCCTGTGAATACCCACTTCCATAAGGCACAACACTCCCTTATAATATTCTAGTATGTCGATTGGTAGACCACTAGCATCCTCTCTTGTTCAGCTGGTTAATCTGCGGGAATCTTAGAACAATGTTACAATTGTCTCATGTACTGAACAACCCTCTCCTCCTTCCTGCTAACACATTTAGGGTAGCTATATATAGCCAGACTGGAGCTGAACTCTCTCAACTCAGGACTAGCAAGACCAGACAGGAGGTCGTTACCTTACACCCAAAGCAAAACCAGTCACACATAAAACCACCACTACTGCAAATAAGAGCCACATAAAAACACAAAGACATACTCAGGCTCTTATAAAAAACTTACCAAAACAACAGGGCCTCAAAGGCGGGTACCAGAAATGCACACAAAGCGCCTTTACCTACAACACATACGCAGAAGCAACAGATGTGTCACACAATCACAGCCCGAAGGCAAAATACTATGCCAAGAGACGGTAGTAATGGGTGACTCTATAGTCAGACACACCTGACGTTCCACTTACCAGGCTGAATAGGAAGGGGCGGGTAGAGCTGCCTGTCGGAGACTGGGATCCACCACATACACATGCACTCCAGGTCACTCCAAAGCGAAATTGCAAAGTATGATTCAGTCATTGTCCATGCGAGAGATTGGTGGGCCGACCTGGGCATTACCCTGGACGCGAAGAGACATTGGGAGCTCTCCGATTATGCCAGCCCAGACTGGTATGACCCTGACCCTGAGGCAGCATCCTGCCTTCACCAAGAATGATGCCTCAGTACAAAGACAAAATGATCAGTTTAACAATTGGCTTAATCATTGGTGTCATTCTAGGGATCAATGTCTGTCAGCCTGGGATGATATACTGGACAAGCCGCAGCGCCCATGAGGATGGCTTACCTATCCTACTGGGCTTCCGGATACTGGCCAAGGCTCTTGCCACCCCATAGTGCCTTTTTAGGCAATGCTCAAAGGACAAATCCAACCTCCATAAAAAGCAAAATGGAAAAAAATTAAGGGGTAATGCTGCTCAGCATGAAGTCTAAATCTCAAGATGCAGGCCTCGAAGCACTTCTCAGTATGGAGAACATCGATGTCTGTGCAGTAACCGAAACCTGGGTCAAGGCTCACAAGGAGCGCTCAAGCGCTACCAGGCTGTACCTCATATGTGCGTTTAGGCCTCAAGTTCAGGCCAAACCACAAAGGGAGGGAGTGTCCATTTTCATAAGGACACCTACGCACCTCTCGATTGGTGGCTACCCATGAAGCATCAGAAACCATACAGAAGTTTTACTCACCATAGGCAAAACTGCCACATACAACTGGTCATGTTATAGAACTCCTCCCAATCCCAGGAATCCCATCAAGCATTCCACAGAAAACACTGGAGGGATATGAATGTCACGCAAAACACACCACATCATATTGGGTGACTTCAACTACCCCAACATAGACTAGACACTATTAGTAACACCTAGCCCAAAGATTCCTGGAATTCATAAGCTCAAATGCTATGGAGCAGCTGGTCACTTCTCTATGAGGAAAGTCATGTCTTGACCTGATTATCACAAACATGGGGTCCAAATGCTCACACTGGATATAAACTCTCACTAAGTAAGATCTGATCATAAACTGATCCACGTTGGATGTACATATCCACCCACACCCCCAAGAACAAAGACTACAGTGAAAACTTTTTCAAAAGCTGTGACTTTAAATATAGGTCAGAAATGATATCCTTTAAGCCTACTGGGTTAATGAGCACATCCCAAAATGCTGAATCCTTCACAAAGCCTTCTCACGGACATCTCCAGAATGCATGGATCCAAGCAATCCCAGCACAAAACCAAGACCCTCTCCACCAAGAGAGCCAGTTTGAGGTGAGGACCCGATATAAACAAACTGTGCAACTAAAAGAAGGAAGCTACTGGGACAAAGGCCAAATCCACAAGGAAGGGGCTTCCCTGATCCAACACAAGTAAAAAAACCACATTCTCTCATAGAAACATCTAAAGCAAACTTTGAGAAAAGATTGCCAAGGATACCAAAGACAATCTGGGCCTTCTTCGAGATTATGTCCAGAGACCTTGGGAGGAATTCTCAGATATGCTCTGAGCTGGTACACAATGACAAAAATTCACTGACCCTACATTGCCAACATACTGGCAGATGAGTTCAGTGCAAATTTCTCCCCTCCCTCACCCCAAGATGAAGTAATTATCCCTGCTGAATGTAACCTACCTGTCATCACAGACACACAGGTGAAATCAGCACTCAACAAGGCAAAAACACAGCATCTATGGGACTGATGGTATCCCAGGTTGCGTGTTACGTGAACTCAAGATGAACTAAGCCGCTAAGAACTCTATTCAATCTTAGCCTCACTACAGGATATGTACCTGAACACTGGCTGGTCCACACTCCTAAAGGGAAATTCTACTGACCCTGGTAACTACCGCCCATAAGTTTGACCAGCCTGGTCCTGCTTAAGGCTATGGAAAAGTCATCATGGAACTCATAAATGGCGACATTGGGGATCTGCAGACCCTTGATCCCACAGTTGGTTGTAAAGGCAGATCCTGCCTCTTAAACCTAGTTGACTTCTTGAGACGGTCACTAATTCTCGATGAGGGAACAGGCTGTCCACACTGCCTGGACTGGCTAAGGCCTGTGACCTGATACCACACTCTGGCATCATTGACAAGCTGTAGCCTAAATATAAATCCATATGTCACAAGATGGGTAGCAAACTGGCTAAAAACAGAACCCATAAGGTTAAAATTGCTGGAGCCATGTCGAGACTCAAAACCAGTCACAGTGGTGTCCCCGGGAATCAGTCTTGGAGATCCCTCCTATTGACATTACTTCTCAGATGTGAAAAACAAATATGGAAGGATTATGGCTGACAAAGTTTACTGCAGATGACTGCAAACTGGGAACCATCAGTTGATTCACCTACTGACACACATCCTACAGAAAGGTCTCACTGAAGCGGACAACTGGTGCGGAATCATGGCCCCTCCAAACTTAGCATAAAAATGTATAGTCATGCTTTGGGAAAAACAAAGTACCCTGAAATTATCCGTAGACAATAACCCACTGAATACGAAGAAGAAGTAATCAGAGACCTGGGGACTCAAGTGGAGGCAGTGACCTCTCCTTTCACAACCATGTTGCCAAAGTGGTCAGAAAGACATTCCTACCTTGCCCATCTCATCATGAAGGATTCTCATCCAGATCAAAGGGGTGTGCCTCTATGTTCCTCCATGTCAGACCCATGATTGAATATAATGCTCCATTTGGGATGTATCTCACCCGGCACATGCAGCAACTGGAGACCCCAGAGTACCTCACCAAGAGGATCATAGAATTCTCAAACATGTGTGCCTTATCCAGCTAGATTAAAACTCCAAGCTTATTCAGTAGCATACCGCCTGCTCAGAGGTGATTTGTTGCCTAACATACAGACCATGTCCAACCAGGAATTGATGGACGTGCCCATCTCAAAAATCCCAAATCCACCAGAACCACCACAGGCTAAAGATTTCAGCCTCTGTACAAATATGAATACACTGAGGACATGCTGGAGGGATAGATTCATAACACAGAGGTTACCCATACTCTGGACAAATCCCAGTTCATGTGAGACTTCATTGGCACTGTTCAAGAAAAATCTCGATGCATGGATGGGAGATCTAAGTTACCCGAGTCACCTCAGTGTCACTACTAGACAGAGGTATAGTTTACTAAATAATGGGGTCCCACATGTGTCACTACTAGAGTGGCACAATTATATAGTATGGGGTGGTGAAAAGCCACATCACTGTTGGCTAGGCTTATAAATGCCCCCGGGCAGATAGCCTAGTACACTACTATGAAACTATGAAACTACAGGAAAGGGCCAGTAATTTTCCAGACCATAACCACAATATCATTGGCTAATTATATAGGTGTGCTAAAGAACTGAACATGTCTAAATGAACAGAAAGCAATGGGGCATGCAGATAATATAGATTATAGACTAGAACATTGCTACCTGCCCTAAGGGGACATTTTAAGCATAGTCAATTACCCCATGTGAGAATCAAACCTTGCACCTTATACCTGTAAGTTAAACACCTTAACCATTATGCCAGCCTCCCACACTTATGGCATTACCTGCATGTGCAATGACTATTATAGCATTTTAATATAGTATCAGTACCAATGCTTCTTCTTTTTCTTTTTTTTTTTTCATTTTCCTTTCTTCTTCACATTGGTTGTGGACTAGACCCCTGTAGGCAAGGTAGATTGCCAAATGCGACCATACTGATATGTTTGTGGAACACCTAAGGTGTGCATAACAGAAGCTGTTAATGACAAAGGTAGATTGCAATGATATGTATAATTAGTGTGTGTGTGTGTGTGTGTGGGGGGGGGTAGATGCACGCCTGTCTGAATGTCAGTGACTGTAAGAATGTGTATGGGGGAAGGTAACTTAACAGAACCTACATGTGTGTGTGTGTGTGGGGGGGGCTGTACAGTAACAGTGGTCCCGAGACAAATAGCCAAAATATGTAACACCATAGGACACTAGCCTAAACAGCAGATAGCAGCAGCAATACTAACATGTCAAGGTGGGACTACAAAGACATATATCTGACAAGCTACATACAGAGATGTTACATGCCTGTTCTGACCTGTCACACATAATTTAATGTTATAATGCACAGGTGAATGCAATGGCAAGAATCATCCAGCTGTACAAATACATGCTATGCAACAAAATATCTAGGCCAGGTAAGAAATAACAGCCACAGAACATGCAGCAGTGCTGTGGAAGAGCCACTAAATGTATACATTTGTGTGTGTAAGCAGGTATGAATGGAAATGCAGATAAGGAAAGCACACTTCATCAATAGGATAGCAAAGGTAAGACTCAAAATTGTAGGTGCACATTGTGTTGAGCATGTACAGTACCAGAAGAAATTGCCACAAGTATCACAGGTGTGCACAATAAAGTATACCTGTGCATGCAGGCATGGCAGACAACAACGGAATGTTAAATGTAGGAATCAAGGCTGTAGCTATGAGATACTGTACAGATGCTTTGTATAAATGGTTGATATATGGCAAGTAGCAAGAGCAGATCAAATGACAGCAGGGTAAACATCATAGTAGACATTAACGTAGTTTATAGATTATAAGAAGTAGCAAAAGGACAAATATGTACAAAATAACATAACATGGAAGTAGTCTATTAAGCAACCTACATGAGCAGAAAAATCACGTGGCATCAGACAAGTCATAAACCACTTACAGGTAGAGTAATCAGCACAGCAGTCATTACCACAGGGTTAGGATGGCACAACAGGACACACAGTGGGTTAACTGCCAGAGTTACAGTGACATAATCTAGGGCACCCATACCGATGGCTCAGACTGAGGTCTTAGCTGCAGCTGACACATCTGGAAACACTATGGCCACAGTGCTGTACTGATGAGCTGGATGTGGTGACAGTAAAAGGTTGCAGAACAGTGTGGTTATGAGCAATACTGTGATGTGTATGTGAGTATGTGACTGCCAGCTTCTGAACAGGGTGATGAACAGCAGATGTGCTTGCATGTTGCAGTGAAGACACTGAAGTATGAGGGCCACGTGTGGTTCTATTGAGAGGGGTTCTACCTTTCCACACTGAATGAGTATCAGGGCACATGACACCCTGTTTGTTCTATGACACTGCACCTGCACCCCGATAACAAGGCTTTCAACAGAGAGTGCAATAGATACCGCACTACAACATTGCGCAACCAATGCTGCCATAGCCTCCACATGCCTGCATCCTGCCACTTGCTTAACACAGAAAGATGCTGATCAGTAGCATGAGCAAGTGCAAACAGGTCAATGATATGATGTTTCTGTGAATGGTCATGTGCCTGTAAGATTAGGTGCACACAGATCATTGTTGTGATGCTGCTGTGAATGTTCATGTGCCTGTAAGATTAGGCATGCACAGGTCATTGTTACCACATTGCTGTAAATGGTCATGGGCCTGTAAGATTAGGTGCACACAGGTCATTGTTATAACATTACTATGAATGCTAATGTGCCTGTAAGATTTAGAGTGCATGGGACATTGTTATGACATTGTTGTGAATGCTCATATGTGTAAGATTAGGCGCACACACGTCATTGTTATGATGTTGCTGTGAAAGCCCATGTGTCTGTAAGATTAGGTGCACACAGTTCATTGTTATGATGCGGCTGTGAATGCTCATGTGCCTGTAAGATTAGGTGCACACAGTTCATTGTTATGATGTTACTGGAATGCTCATATGCCTGTAAGATTAGGTACACACAGGACATTGTTATGATGTTGCTGTGAATGCTCATGTGCCTGTAAGATTACGTGCACACAGGTCATTGTTATGATGCTGCTGTGAATGTTCATATGCCTGTAAGATTAGGCATACACAGGTCATTGTTATGAGGTTGCTGTGAATGCTCATGTGCCTGTAAGATTAGGCGCACACAGGACATTGTTATGATGTTGCTGTGAATGCTCATGTGCGTGTAAGATTACATGCACACAGGTCATTGTTATGATGCTGCTGTCAGTGCTCATATGCCTGTAAGATTAAGTGCACATAGGTCATTGTTATGACATTGCTTTGAATGCTCATGTGCATGTATGATTAGGTATACACAGGTCATTGTTATGAGGTTGCTGTGAATGGTCATGTGCCTGTAAGATTACCTGCATACAGGTCATTGTGTTGACATTGCTGCAAATGCCCATGTGTGTGAGATTAGTTGCATGCAGGATATGCTTATGGATTTAGCGGTATACACAGGTCATTGTTATGAGGTTGCTGTGAATGGTCATGTGCCTGTAAGATTACCTGCATACAGGTCATTGTGTTGACATTGCTGTGAATGCCCATGTGTGTGTGAGATTAGGTGCATGCAGGTCATTGTTATGATGCTGCTTTAAATGCTCATATGCTTGTAAGTTTTGGTGTACACAGGTCATTGTTATGACATTGCTGTGAATGCTCATGTGCGTGTAAGATTAGGTATACACAGGTCATTGTTATGAGGTTGCTGTGAATACTCTTGTGCCTGTAAGATCAGATGCACAAAAGTCATTGTTATGACATTGCTGTGAATGCTCAAGTGTGTAAGATTAGGCATGCACAGGTCAATGTTATGATGTTGCTGTGAATGCTCATGTTCCTGTAAGACTAGGTACACACAGGTCATTGTTATTATGCTGCTGTGAATGCATATGTGCCTGTAAGATTAGGTGCACACAGGTCATTGTTATGATGCTGCTGGGAATGACCATGTGCCTGTAAGATTAGGTGCCCACAGGTCATTGTTATGATGTTGCTGTGAATGCTCATGTGACTGTAAGATTAGGTGCACACAGGTCATTGTTATGATGCTGCTGTGAATGTCCATGTGCCTGTAAGATTAGGTGCCCACAGGTCATTGTTATGATGTTGCTGTGAATGGCCATGTACATGTAGGAGTAATTGCACACAGGTCATTGTTATGATGCTGCTGTGAATGGTCATGTGTTTAAGAATAGGTGCACACAGGTCATTGTTATGACATTGCTGTGAATGCTCATGTGCATGTAAGATTAGGTACACACAGATCATTGTTATGATGCTGCTGTGGCTGCTGATATGCCTGTAAGATTAGGTGCACACAGTCATTGTTATGACATTGCTGTGAATGCTCATGTGCATGTAGGATTAGGTATACACAGGTGATTGTTATGAGGTTGCTGTGAATGGTCATGTGCCTGTAATTTTACCAACACACAGGTCATTGTTGTGACATTGCTGTGAATGCTCGTGTGTGTGAGATTTGGTGCATGCAAGTCATTGTTATGATGCGGCTTTAAATGCTCATACGCCTACAAGATTAGGTGCACATAGGACATTGTTATGATGTTTCTGTGGTTGCCCTTGTGCCTGTAGGATTAGGTGCACACAAGTCATTGTTATGACATTGCTGTGAATGCTCATGTGCGTAAGATTAGGCACGCACAGGTCATTGTTATGATGTTGCTGTGAATGCTCATGTGCCTGTAAGAATAGGTGCAGACAGGTCATTGTAATAATGCTGCTGTGAATGCCCATGTGCCTGTAAGATTATATGGACACAGGTCATTGTTATAATGCTGCTGTGAATGTTCATAAGCCTGTAAGATTAGGTGCCCACAGGTAATTGTTATGAGGTTGCTGTGAATGCTCATGTGCCTGTAAGATTACGTGCACACAGGTCATTGTTATGATGCTGCTGCGAATGTTCATAAGCCTGTAAGATTAGGTATACACAGGTCATTTTTATGAGGTTGCTGTGAATGCTCATGTGCCTGTAAGATTAGGTGCACACAGGACATTGTTATAATGTTGCTGTGAATGCTCATGTGCGTGTAAGATTATGTGCACACAGGTCATTGTTATGATGCTGCTGTCAGTGCTCATATGCCTGTAAGATTAAGTGCACACAGGTCATTGTTATGACATTGCTTTGAATGCTCATGTGTGTGTACGATTAGGTATACACAGGTCATTGTTATGAGGTTGCTGTGAATGGTCATGTGCCTGTAAGATTACCTGCATACAGGTCATTGTGTTGACATTGCTGTGAATGCCCATGTGTGTGAGATTAGGTGCATGCAGGTCATTGTTATGATGCTGCTTTAAATGCTCATATGCTTGTAAGTTTTGGTGTACACAGGTCATTGTTATGACATTGCTGTGAATGCTCATGTGCATGTAAGATTAGGTATACACAGGTCATTGTTATGAGGTTGCTGTGATTGCTCTTGTGCCTGTAAGATCAGATGCACAAAAGTCATTGTTATGACATTGCTGTGAATGCTCAAGTGTGTAAGATTAGGCACCAATATGGAATGTTGCTAATGAATGCTCAAGTGTGTAAGATTAGGCATGCACAGGTCATTGTTATGATGCTGCTGTGAATGCATATGTGCCTGTAAGATTAGGTGCCCACAGGTCATTGTTATGATGTTGCTGTGAATGCTCATGTGACTGTAAGATTAGGTGCACACTGGTCATTGTTATGATGCTGCTGTGAATGTACATGTGCCTGAAAGATTAGGTGCCCACAGGTCATTGTTATGATGTTGCTGTGAATGGCCATGTGCACGTAGGAGTAATTGCACACAGGTCATTGTTATGATGCTGCTGTGAATGGTCATGTGTTTAAGAATAGGTGCACACAGGTCATTGTTATGACATTGCTGTGAATGCTCATGTGCATGTAAGATTAGGTACACGCAGATCATTGTTATGATGCTGCTGTGACTGCTGATATGCCTGTAAGATTAGGTGCACACAGTCATTGTTATGACATTGCTGTGAATACTCATGTGCATGTAGGATTAGGTATACACAGGTGATTGTTATGAGGTTGCTGTGAATGGTCATGTGCCTGTAATTTTACCAACACACAGGTCATTGTTGTGACATTGCTGTGAATGCTCATGTGTGTGAGATTTGGTGCACGCAAGTCATTGTTATGATGTGGCTTTAAATGCTCATATGCCTACAAGATTAGGTGCACACAGGTCATTGTTATGATGTTGCTGTGGTTGCTCTTGTGCCTGTAGGATCAGCTGCACACAAGTCATTGTTATGACATTGCTGTGAATGCTCATGTGTGTAAGATTAGGCATGCACAGGTCATTGTTATGATGTTGCTGTGAATGCTCATGTGCCTGTAAGAATAGGTGCACACAGGTCATTGTAATAATGCTGCTGTGAGTGCCCATGTGCCTGTAAGATTATATGGACACAGGTCATTGTTATAATGCTGCTGTGAATATCGATGTACATGTAAGATTAGGTGCCCACAGGTAATTGTTATGATGTTGCTGTGAATGCTCATGTGCCTGTAAGAGTAGGTGCACACAGGTCATTGTTATGATACTGCTGTGAATGCCCATGTGCCTGTAAGATTAGGTGCACACAGGTCATTGTTATGATGTTGCTGTGAGTGCCCATGTACCTGTAAGATTAGATGCCCACAAGTCATTGTTATGATGTTGTTATGAATGCTCATATGCGTGTAAGATTAGGTGCACACAGGTCATTGTTATGATATTGCTGTGAATGCTCATGTGCGTGTAAGATTAGGTGCACACAGGTCATTGTTATGATATTGCTGTGAATGCTCATGTGTGTAAGATTAGGTGCACACAGGTCATTGTTATGATGTTGCTGTGAATGCTCATATGCCTGTAAGATTAGGAGCACACAGGTCATTGTTATGATTTTGCTGTGAATGCTCATGTGCCTGTAAGATAAGGAGCACACAGGTCATTGTTATGATTCTGCTGTGAATGGTCATATGCCTGTAAGATTAGGTGCACAGAGTTCATTGATGTGACATTGCTGTGAATGTTCATGTGTGCGTAAGGTTAGGTGAACAGAGGTCATTGTTATGATACTGCTGTGAATGCCCATGTGCCTGCTGTCAGTGCTCATATGCCTGTACAATTAAGTCCACACAGGTCATTGTTATTACATTGCTTTGATTGCTCATGTGCATGTACGATTAGGTATACAGAGGTCATTGTTATGAGGTTGCTGTGAATGGTTATGTGCCTGTAAGATTACCTGCATACAGGTCATTGTGATGACATTGCTGTGAATGCCCATATGTGTGAAATTAGGTGCATGCAGGTCATTTTTATGATGCTGCTTTGAATGCTCATATGCTTTTAAGTTTAGGTGTACACAGGTCATTGTTATGACATTGCTGTGAATGCTCATGTGTGTGTAAAATTATGTATACACAGGTCATTGTTATGAGGTTGCTGTGATTGCACTTGTGGCTGTAAGATTAGGTGCACACAAGTCATTGTTATGACATTGCTGTGAATGCTCAAGTGTGTAAGATTAGGCAAACACAGGTCATTGTTATGATGCTGCTGTGAATGCCCATGTGCCTGTAAGATTAGGTGCCCACAGGTCATTGTTATGATGTTGCTGTGAATGCTCATGCGACTGTAAGATTAGGTGCTCCCAGGTCATTGTTATGATGTTGCTGTGAATGGCCATGTGCATGTAGGAGTAAGTGCACACAGGTCATTGTTATGATGCTGCTGTGAATGGTCATGTGTTTAAGAGTAGGTGTACACAGGTCATTGTTATGATGCTGCTTTGAATGGTCATGTGTTTAAGATTAGGTGCACACAGGTCTATGTTATGACATTGCTGTGAAGGCTCATGTGCATGTAAGATTAGGTGCACACAGGTCATTTTTATGATGCTGCTGTGACTGCTCATATGCCTGTGAGATTAGGTCATACAGGTCATTGTTATGACATTGCTGTGTATGCTCATGTGCGTGTAGGATTAGGTATACACAGGTGATTGTTATTAGATTGCTGTGAATGGTCATGTACCTGTAAGATTACCCACACACAGGTCATTGTTGTGACATTGCTGTGAATGCTCATGTGTGTGAGATTCAGTGCATGCAAGTCATAGTTATGATGCGGCTTTAAATGCTCATGTGCCTGTAAGATTAGGTGCACACAGGTCATTGTTATGATGTTGCTGTGAATGCTTATGTGCCTGTAAGAGTAGGTGCACACAGGTCACTGGTATGATGTTGCTGTGAATGCTCATGTGCGTGTAAGATTAGGTGCACAGGTCATTGTTATGATGCTGCTGTGAATGGTCATGTGTGTAAGATTAGGTGCACACAGGTGTTTGTTATGATGTTGCTGTGAATGCTTATGG
Source organism: Protopterus annectens (assembly GCF_019279795.1). Taxonomy (NCBI): domain Eukaryota; kingdom Metazoa; phylum Chordata; order Ceratodontiformes; family Protopteridae; genus Protopterus; species Protopterus annectens. The sequence goes on along the minus strand of NC_056736.1, from coordinate 609,978,270 downwards.
GCCTGTAAGATTAGGTGCACACAGGTCATTGTTTTGATATTGTGAATGCTCGTGTGTGGAAGATTAGGTGCACACATGTCATTGTTATGATGTCGCTATGAATCCTCATGTGCCTATAAGATTAGATGCACACAGGTCATTGTTGTGATGTTGCTGTGAATGCTCCTATGTGTAAGCTTAGGTGCACACTGGTCATTATTATGATTTTGCTGTGAATGCTCATCTGCCTTTAAGATTAGGTGCATGCAGTTGATTGTTATGATGCTGCTGTGAATGCTTATGTGCCTTTAAGAGTAGATGCACACAGGTTATTGTTATGATGTTTCTGTGAATTGTCATGTTTGTAAGATTAGGTGTGCACAGGTCATTGTTATCATGTTTCTGTGAATGCTTATGTGCATGTAAGATTAGGTGCACACAGGTTATTGTTTTGATGTTGCTGTGAATGGTCATTTGCTTGTAAAATTAGGTATACACAGGTCATTGTTATGAGGTTGCTGTGAATGCTCATGTGCATGTAAGATTAGGTGCACACAGGTCATTGTTATGATGTTGCTGTGAATGGTCATGTGTGTGTAAGATTAGGTGCACACACGTCATTGTTGTGATGCTGCTGTGAATGGTCATGTGTGTAAGATTAGGCACACACAGGTCATTGTTATGATGTTGCTGTGAATGGTCATGTGTGTAAGATTAAGTGCACTCAGTTCATTGTTATGATGTTGCTATGAATGCTCATGTGCATGTAAGATTAGTTGCACACAGGTCTTTCTTATGATGCTACTGTGAATGCCGATGTGCCTGTAGGATTAGGTGCACACAGGTCATTGTTATGATATTGCTGTGAATGGTCATGTGCATGTAAGATTAGGCGCACACAGGTCATTTTTATGATGCTGCTGTGAATGCCCATGTGCCTGCAAGATTAGGTGCACACAGGTCATTGTTATGATGTTGCTGTGAATGCTTATGTGCCTGTAAGAGTAGGTGCACACAGGTCATTGTTATGAGGTTGCTGTGAATGCTCATGTGTGTGTAAGATTAGGTGCACACAGGTCATTGTTATGATGTTGCTGTGAATGCTCATGTGCCTGTAAGATTAGGTGCACACAGGTCATTGTTATGATGCTGCTGTGAATGTCCTGTGTGTAAGATTAGGTGCACACAGGTCATTGTTATGATACTGCTGTGAATGGTCATGTGTGTAAGATTAGGTGCACACAGGTCATTGTTATGATGTTGCTGTGAATGCTCATGTGCCTGTAAGATTAGGTGCACACAGGTCATTGTTATGATGTTGCTGTGAATGCTCATGTGCCTGTAAGATTAGGTGCACACAGGTCATTGTTATGATGTTGCTGTGAATGCTCATGTGTGTAAGATTAGGTGCACAGTGCATTGAAGTGACATTCCTGTGAATGCTCATGTGTGCGTAAGGTTAGGTGAACAGAGGTCATTGTTATGATGTTGCTGTGAATGGTCATGCGTGTGTGTAAGATTAGATGCCCACAAGTCATTGTTATGATGTTGTTATGAATGCTCATGTGCCTGTAAGATTAATTGCACACAGGTCATTGGTATGACATTGCTGTGAATGCCCATGTGCCTGTAAGATTAGGTGCACACAGGTCATTGTTATGATGTTGCTGTGAATGCTCATGTGCCTGTAAGATTAGGTGCACACAGGTCATTGTTATGATACTGCTGTGAATGCTCGTGTGTAAGATTAGGTGCACACAGGTCATTGTTATGATGTTGCTGTGAATGCCCATGTGCCTGTAAGATTAGGTGCACACAGGTCATTGTTATGATGTTGCTGTGAATGCTCATGTGTGTAAGATTAGGTGCACACAGTTCATTGTTATGATGTTGCTGTGAATGCTCATATGCCTGTAAGATTAGGTGCACACAGGTCATTGTTATGATTTTGCTGTGAATGCTTATGTGCATGTAAGAGTAGTTGAAAACAGGTCATTGTTATGATGCTGCTGTGAATGCTAGGTGCACACAGGTCGTTGTTTTGATGTTGCTGTGAATGGTCATTTGCTTGTAAAATTAGGTATACACAGGTCATTGTTACGAGGTTGCTGTGAATGCTCATGTGCATGTAAGATTAGGTGCACACAGGTCATTGTTATGATGTTGCTGTCAATGGTCATGTGTGTAAGATTAGGCACAAACAGGTCATTGTTATGATGTTGCTGTCAATGGTCATGTGTGTAAGATTAGCACACACACAGGTCATTGTTATGATGTTGCTGTGATTGGTCATGTGTGTAAGATTAAGTGCACACTGGTCATTGTTATGATGTTGCTATGAATGCTCATGTGCCTGTAAGATTAGGTGCCCACAGGTCATTGTTATAATGTTGCTATGAATGCCCATATGCGTGTAAGATTAGGTGCACACAGGTCATTGTTATGATGTTGCTGTGAATGCTTATGTGCATGTAAAATTAGGTGCACACAGGTCATTGTTTTGATGTTGCTGTGAATGCTCATATGCCTGTAAGATTAGGAGCACACAGGTCATTGTTATGATTTTGCTGTGAATGCTCATGTGCCTGTAAGATAAGGAGCACACAGGTCATTGTTATGATTCTTCTGTGAATGGTCATATGCCTGTAAGATTAGGTGCACACAGGTCTTTGTTATGATATTGTTGTGAATGCTCATGTGTGGAAGATTTGGTGCACACAGTTCATTGTTATGATGCTGCTTTGAATCCTCATGTGCCTGTATGATTAGGAGCACACAGGTCATTGTTGTGATGTTGCTGTGAATGCTCATATGTGTAAGCCTAGGTGCACACAGGTCTGTGTTATGATTTTGCTGTGAATGTTCATTTTCATTTAAGATTAGGTGCACGCAGTTGATTGTTATGATACTGCTGTGACTGCTCATGTGCCTGTACGAGTAGGTGCACACAGGTCAGTGCTATGATGTTTCTGTGAATGGTCATGTTTGTAAGATTAGGTGCACACAGGTCATTGTTATGATGTTTCTGTGAATGCTCATGTGCCTGTAAGTTTAATTGCACACATGTCATTGTTATGACATTGCTGTGAATGCTCATGTGCGTGTAGGATTAGGTATACACAGGTGATTGTTATTAGATTGCTGTGAATGGTCATGTGCCTGTAAGATTACCCACACACAGGTCATTGTTGTGACATTGCTGTGAATGCTCATGTGTGTGAGATTCAGTGCATGCAAGTCATAGTTATGATGCGGGTTTAAATGCTCATGTGCCTGTAAGATTAGGTGCACATAGGTCATTGTTATACGGTGTCTGTGAATGCTCATGTGCCTGTAAGTTTATGTGCACACAGGTCATTATTATGATACTGCTGTGAATGCTTATGTGCCTTTAAGAGTAGGTGCACACAGGTCATTGTTATGATGTTGCTGTGAATGCTTATGTGCATGTAAGATTAGGTGCACACAGGTTATTGTTTTGATGTTGCTGTGAATGGTCTTTTGCTTGTAAAATTAGGTATACACAGGTCATTGTTATGGGGTTGCTGTGAATGCTCATGTGCATTTAAGATTAGGTGCACACAGGTCATTGTTATGATGTAGCTGTGAATGGTCATGTGTGCCTAGGATTAGGTGCACACACGTCATTGTTGTGATGCTGCTGTGAATGGTCATGTGTATAAGATTAGGCACACACAGGTCATTGTTATGATGTTGCTGTGAATGGTCATGTGTGTAAGATTAAGTGCACTCAGTTCATTGTTATGATGTTGCTATGCTCATGTGCATGTAAGATTAGTTGCACACAGGTCTTTCTTATGATGCTACTGTGAATGCCCATGTGCCTGTAGGATTAGGTGCACACAGGTCATTGTTATGATGTTGCTGTGAATGGTCATGTGCATGTAAGATTAGGTGCACACAGGTCATTTTTATGATGCTGCTGTGAATGCCCATGTGCCTGCAAGATTAGGTGCACACAGGTCATTGTTATGATGTTGCTGTGAATGCTTATGTGCCTGTAAGAGTAGGTGCACACAGGTCATTGTTATGAGGTTGCTGTGAATGCTCATGTGTGTGTAAGATTAGGTGCACACAGGTCATTGTTATGATGTTGCTGTGAATGCTCATGTGCCTGTAAGATTAGGTGCACGCAGGTCATTGTTATGATGCTGCTGTGAAAGGTCCTGTGTGTAAGATTAGGTGCACACAGGTCTTTGTTATGATATTGTTGTGAATGCTCATGTGTGGAAGATTTGGTGCACACAGTTCATTGTTATGATGTTGCTATGAATCCTCATGTGCCTGTATGATTAGGAGCACACAGGTCATTGTTGTGATGTTGCTGTGAATGCTCATATCTGTAAGCCTAGGTGCACACAGGTCTATGTTATGATTTTGCTGTGAATGCTCATGTTTGTTTAAGATTAGGTGCACGCAGTTGATTGTTATGATACTGCTCTGACTGCTCATGTGCCTGTACGACTAGGTGCACACAGGTCATTGTTATGATGTTTCTGTGAATGGTCATGTTTGTAACATTAGGTGCACACAGGTCATTGTTATGATGTTGCTATGAATGCTCATGTGCCTGTAAGATTAATTGCACACATGTCATTGTTATGACATTGCTGTGAATGCTCATGTGTGTGCAATATTAGGTGAACACAGGTCATTGTTATGATGTTGCTGTGAATGCTAATGTGCCTGTAAGATTAGGTGCACACAGGTCATTGTTATGATGCTGCTTTTTTAAGGTCATGTGTGTAAGATTAGGTACACATAAGTCTTTGTTATAATGTTGCTTTGAACTGTCATGTGCCGGTAAGATTAGGTGCACACAGGTCATTGTTATGGTGTTGCTGTGAATGCTCATGTGTAAGATTAGGTGCACACAGGTCATTGTTATGATGTTGCTGTGAATGCGCATATGCCTGTAAGATTAGGTGCACACAGGTCATTCGTATGATGTTGCTGTGAATGCTTATGTGCTTGTAAGAGTAGTTGAAGACAGGTCATTGTTATGATGCTGCTGTGAATGCTTATGTGCATGTAAGATTAGGTGCACACAGGTCATTGTTTTGATGTTGCTGTGATTGGTCATTTGCTTGTAAAATTAGGTATACACAGGTCATTGTTATGAGGTTGCTGTGAATGCTCATGTGCATGTAAGATTAGGTGCACACAGGTCATTGTTATGATGTTGCTGTGAATTGTCATGTGTGTGTAAGATTAGGTGCACACACGTCATTGTTGTGATGTTGCTGTGAATGGTCATGTGTGTAAGATTAAGTGCACTCAGTTCATTGTTATGATGTTGCTATGAATGCTCATGTGCCTGCAAGATTAGGTGCACACAGGTCATTGTTATGATGTTGCTGTGAATGCTTATGTGCCTGTAAGAGTAGGTGCACACAGGTCATTGTTATGAGGTTGCTGTGAATGCTCATGTGTGTGTAAGATTAGGTGCACACAGGTCATTGTTATGATGTTGCTGTGAATTCTCATGTGTGTGTAAGATTAGGTGCACGCAGGTCATTGTTATGATGCTGCTGTGAAAGGTCCTGTGTGTAAGATTAGGTGCACACAGGTCTTTGTTATGATATTGTTGTGAATGCTCATGTGTGGAAGATTTGGTGCACACAGTTCATTGTTATGATGTTGCTATGAATCCTCATGTGCCTGTATGATTAGGAGCACACAGGTCATTGTTGTGATGTTGCTGTGAATGCTCATATCTGTAAGCCTAGGTGCACACAGGTCTATGTTATGATTTTGCTGTGAATGCTCATGTTCGTTTAAGATTAGGTGCACACAGTAGATTGTTATGATACTGCTCTGACTGCTCATGTGCCTGTACAAGTTGGTGCACACAGGTCATTGTTATGATGTTTCTGTGAATGGTCATGTTTGTAAGATTCGGTGCACACAGGTCATTGTTATGATGTTGCTATGAATGCTCATGTGCCTGTAAGATTAATTGCACACATGTCATTGTTATGACATTGCTGTGAATGCTCATGTGCATGTAGGATTAGGTATACACAGGTGATTGTTATTAGATTGCTGTGAATGGTCATGTGCCTGTAAGATTACCCACACACAGGTCATTGTTGTGACATTGCTGTGAATGCTCATGTGTGTGAGATTCAGTGCATGCAAGTCATAGTTATGATGTGGCTTTAAATGCTCATGTGCCTGTAAGATTAGGTGCACACAGGTCATTGTTATGATGTTGCTGTGAATGCTTATGTGCCTGTAAGAGTAGGTGCACACAGGTCACTGGTATGATGTTGCTGTGAATGCTCATGTGCGTGTAAGATTAGGTGCACACAGGTCATTGTTATGATGCTGCTGTGAATGGTCATGTGTGTAAGATTAGGTGCACACAGGTGTTTGTTATGATGTTGCTTTGAATGCTTATAGGCCTGTAAGATTAGGTGCACACAGGTCATTGTTTTGATATTGTGAATGCTCGTGTGTGGAAGATTAGGTGCACACATGTCATTGTTATGATGTCGCTATGAATCCTCATGTGCCTATAAGATTAGATGCACACAGGTCATTGTTGTGATTTTGCTGTGAATGCTCCTATGTGTAAGCTTAGGTGCAAACTGGTCATTATTATGATTTTGCTGTGAATGCTTATCTGCCTTTAAGATTAGGTGCATGGAGTTGATTGTTATGATGCTGCTGTGAATGCTTATGTGCCCTTAAGAGTAGATGCACACATATCATTGCTATGATGTTTCTGTGAATTGTCATGTTTTTACTATTAGGTGCACACAGGTCATTGTTATGATGTTGCTGTGAATGCTTATGTGCATGTAAGATTAGGTGCACACAGGTTATTGTTTTGATGTTGCTGTGAATGGTCATTTGCTTGTAAAATTAGGTATACACAGGTCATTGTTATGAGGTTGCTGTGAATGCTCATGTGCATGTAAGATTAGGTGCACACAGGTCATTGTTATGATGTAGCTGTGAATGGTCATGTGTGTGTAGGATTAGGTGCACACACGTCATTGTTGTGATGCTGCTGTGAATGGTCATGTGTGTAAGATTAGGCACACACAGGTCATTGTTATGATGTTGCTGTGAATGGTCATGTGTGTAAGATTAAGTGCACTCAGTTCATTGTTATGATGTTGCTATGAATGCTCATGTGCATGTAAGATTAGTTGCACACAGGTCTTTCTTATGATGCTGCTGTGAATGCCCATGTGCCTGTAGGATTAGGTGCACACAGGTCATTGTTATGATGTTGCTGTGAATGGTCATGTGCATCTAAGATTAGGCGCACACAGGTCATTTTTATGATGCTGCTGTGAATGCCCATGTGCCTGCAAGATTAGGTGCGCACAGGTCATTGTTTTGATGTTGCTGTGAATGGTCATTTGCTTTTAAAATTAGGTATACACAGGTCATTGTTATAAGGTTGCTGTGAATGCTCATGTGCATGTAAGATTAGGTGCACACAGGTCATTGTTATGATGTTGCTGTGAATGGTCATGTGTGTGTAAGATTAGGTGCGCACACGTCATTGTTGTGATGCTACTGTGAATGGTCATGTGTGTAAGATTAAGTGCACTCAGTTTATTGTTATGATGTTGTTATGAATGCTCATGAGCATGTAAGATTAGTTGCACACAGGTCTTTCTTATGATGCTACTGTGAATGCCCATGTGCCTGTAGGATTAGGTGCACACAGGTCATTGTTATGATGATGCTGTGAATGGTTATGTGCCTGTAAGAGTAGGTGCACACATGTCATTGTTATGAGGCTGCTGTGAATGCTCATGTGTGTGTAAGATTAGGTGCACACAGATCATTGTTATGATGTTGCTGTGAATGCTCATGTGCCTGTAAGATTAGGTGCACGCAGGTCATTGTTATGATGCTGCTGTGAAAGGTCCTGTGTGTAAGATTAGGTGCACACAGGTCTTTGTTATGCTATTGTTGTGAATGCTCATGTGTGGAAGATTTGGTCCACACAGTTCATTGTTATGATGTTGCTATAAATCCTCATGTGCCTGTATGATTAGGAGCATGTAGGTCATTGTTGTGATGTTGCTTTGAATGCCCATATGTGTAAGCCCAGGTGCACACAGGTCTATGTTATGATTTTGCTTTGAATGCTCACGTTCGTTTAAGATTAGGTGCACGCAGTTGATTGTTATGATACTGCTCTGACTGCTCATGTGCCTGTATGAGTAGTTGCACACAGGTCATTGTTATGATGTTTCTGTGAATGGTCATGTTTGTAAGATTAGGTGCACACAGGTCATTGTTATGAGGTGGCTTTGAATGCCCATGTGCCTGTAAGTTTATGTGCACACAGGTCATTATTATGATACTGCTGTGAATGCTTATGTGCCTTTAAGAGTAGGTGCACACAGGTCATTGTTATGATGTTGCTGTGAATGCTTATGTGCATGTAAGATTAGGTGCACACAGGTCATTGTTTTGATGTTGCTGTGAATGGTCATTTGCTTGTAAAATTAGGTATACACAGGTCATTGTTATAAGGTTGCTGTGAATGCTCATGTGCATGTAAGATTAGGTGCACACAGGTCATTGTTATGATGTTGCTGTGAATGGTCATGTGTGTGTAAGATTAGGTGAACACACATCATTGTTGTGATGCTGCTGTGAATGTTCATGTGTGTAAGATTAGTCACAAACAGGTCATTGTTATGATGTTGCTGTGAATGGTCATGTGTGTAAGATTAAGTGCACTCAATTTATTGTTATGATGTTGCTATGAATGTTCATGTGCATGTAAGATTAGTTGCACACAGGTCTTTCTTATGATGCTACTGTGAATGCACATGTGCCTGTAGGATTAGGTGCACACAGGTCATTGTTATGATGTTGCTGTGAATGGTCATGTGCATCTAAGATTAGGTGCACACAGGTCATTTTTATGATGCTGCTGTGAATGCCCATGTGCCTGCAAGATTAGGTGCACACAGGTCATTGTTATGATGTTGCTGTGAATGCTTATGTGCCTGTAAGAGTAGGTGCACAAAGGTCATTGTTATGAGGTTGCTGTGAATGCTCATGTGTGTGTAAGATTAGGTGCACACAGGTCATTGTTATGATGTTGCTGTGAATGCTCATGTGCCTGTAAGATTAGGTGCACGCAGGTCATTGTTATGATGCTGCTGTGAAAGGTCCTGTGTGTAAGATTAGGTGCACACAGGTCTTTGTTATGATATTGTTGTGAATGCTCATGTGTGGAAGATTTGGTCCACACAGTTCATTGTTATGATGTTGCTATAAATCCTCATGTGCCTGTATGATTAGGAGCATGCAGGTCATTGTTGTGATGTTGCTGTGAATGCTCATATGTGTAAGCCTAGGTGCACACAGGTCTATGTTATGATTTTGCTGTGAATGCTCATGTTCGTTTAAGATTAGGTGCACGCAGTTGATTGTTATGATACTGCTCTGACTGCTCATGTGCCTGTACGAGTAGGTGCACACAGGTCATTGTTATGATGTTTCTGTGAATGGTCATGTTTGTAAGATTAGGTGCACACAGGTCATTGTTATGATGTTGCTATGAATGCTCATGTGCCTGTAAGATTAATTGCACACATGTCATTGTTATGACATTGCTGTGAATGCTCATGTGCGTGTAGGATTAGGTATACACAGGTGATTGTTATTAGATTGCTGTGAATGGTCATGTGCCTGTAAGATTACCCACACACAGGTCATTGTTGTGACATTGCTGTGAATGCTCATGTGTGTGAGATTCAGTGCATTCAAGTCATAGTTATGATGTGGATTTAAATGCTCATGTGCCTGTAAGATTAGGTGCACACAATTCATTGTTATGATGTTGCTGTGAATGCTTATGTGCCTGTAAGCGTAGGTGCACACAGGTCACTGGTATGATGTTGCTGTGAATGCTCATGTGCGTGTAAGATTAGGTGAACACAGGTCATTGTTATGATGCTGCTGTGAATGGTCATGTGTGTAAGATTAGGTGCACACAGGTGTTTGTTATGATGTTGCTGTGAATGCTTATGGGCCTGTAAGATTAGGTGCACACAGGTCATTGTTTTGATATTGTGAATGATCGTGTGTGGAAGATTAGGTGCACACATGTCATTGTTATGATGTCGCTATGAATCCTCATGTGCCTGTAAGATTAGATGCACACAGGTCATTGTTGTGATGTTGCTGTGAATGCTCCTATGTGTAAGCTTAGGTGCACACTGGTCATTATTATGATTTTGCTGTGAATGCTCATCTGCCTTTAAGAATAGGTGCATGCAGTTGATTGTTATGATGCTGTTGTGAATGCTTATGTGCCTTTAAGAGTAGATGCACACAGGTTGTTGTTATGATGTTTCTGTGAATTGTCATGTTTGTAAGATTAGGTGTGCACAGGTCATTGTTATGATATTGCTGTGAATGCTTATGTGCATATAAGATTAGGTGCACACAGGTTATTGTTATGATGTAGCTGTGAATGGTCATGTGTGTGTAGGATTAGGTGCACACACGTCATTGTGATGCTGCTGTGAATGGTCATGTGTGTAAGATTAGGCACACACAGGTCATTGTTATGATGTTGCTGTGAATGGTCATGTGTGTAAGATTAAGTGCACTCAGTTCATTGTTATGATGTTGCTATGAATGCTCATGTGCATGTAAGATTAGTTGCACACAGGTCTTTCTTATGATGCTACTGTGAATGCCGATGTGCCTGTAGGATTAGGTGCACACAGGTCATTGTTATGATATTGCTGTGAATGGTCATGTGCATGTAAGATTAGGCGCACACAGGTCATTTTTATAATGCTGCTGTGAATGCCCATGTACCTGCAAGATTAAGTGCACACAGGTCATTGTTATGATGTTGCTGTGAATGCTTATGTGCCTGTAAGAGTAGGTGCACACAGGTCATTGTTATGAGGTTGCTGTGAATGCTCATATGTGTGTGTAAGATTAGGTGCACACAGGTCATTTTTATGATGTTGCTGTGAATGCTCATGTGCCTGTAAGATTAGGTGCACGCAGGTCATTGTTATGATGCTGCTGTGAAAGGTCCTGTGTGTAAGATTAGGTGCACACAGGTCTTTGTTATGATATTGTTGTGAATGCTCATGTGTGGAAGATTTGGTGCACACAGTTCATTGTTATGATGTTGCTATGAATCCTCATGTGCCTGTATGATTAGGAGCACACAGGTCATTGTTGTGATGTTGCTGTGAATGCTCATATCTGTAAGCCTAGGTGCACACAGGTCTATGTTATGATTTTGCTGTGAATGCTCATGTTCGTTTAAGATTAGGTGCACGCAGTTGATTGTTATGATACTCCTCTGACTGCTCATGTGCCTGTATGAGTAGGTGCACACAGGTCATTGTTATGATGTTTCTGTGAATGGTCATGTTTGTAAGATTAGGTGCACACAGGTCATTGTTATGATTTTGCTATGAATGCTCATGTGCCTGTAAGATTAATTGCACACATGTCATTGTTATGACATTGCTGTGAATGCTCATGTGTGTGCAAGATTAGGTGCACACAGGTCATTGTTATGATGTTGCTGTGAATGCTAATGTGCCTGTAAGATTAGGTGCACACAGGTCATTGTTATGATGCTGCTTTTTTAAGGTCATGTGTGTAAGATTAGGTACACATAGGTCTTTGTTATGATGTTGCTTTGAATTGTCATGTGCCTGTAAGATTAGGTGCACACAGGTCATTGTTATGATGTTGGTGTGAATGCGCATATGCCTGTAAGATTAGGTGCACGCAGATCATTGTTATGATGTTGATGTGAATGCTTATGTGCATGTAAGAGTAGTTGAAGACAGGTCATTGTTATGATGCTGCTGTGAATGCTTATGTGCATGTAAGATTAGGTGCACACAGGTCATTGTTTTGATGTTGCTGTGAATGGTCATCTGCTTGTAAAATTAGGTATACACAGGTCATTGTTATGAGGTTGCTGTGAATGCTCATGTACATGTAAGATTAGGTGCACACAGGTCATTGTTATGATGTTGCTGTGAATGGTCATGTGTGTGTAAGATTAGGTGCACACACGTCATTGTTGTGATGCTGCTGTGAATGGTCATGTGTGTAAGATTAGCACACACAGGTCATTGTTATGATGTTGCTGTGAATGGTCATGTGTGTAAGATTAAGTGCACTCAGTTCATTGTTATGATGTTGCTATGAATGCTCATGTGCATGTAAGATTAGTTGCACACAGGTCTTTCTTATGATGCTACTGTGAATGCCCATGTGCCTGTAGGATTAGGTGCACAAAGGTAATTGTTATGATGTTGCTGTGAATGATCATGTGCATGTAAGATTAGGCGCACACAGGTCATTTTTATGATGCTGCTGTGAATGCCCATGTGCCTGCAAGATTAGGTGCACACAGGTCATTGTTATGATGTTGCTGTGAATGCTTATGTGCCTGTAAGAATAGGTGCACACAGGTCATTGTTATGAGGTTGCTGTGAATGCTCATGTGTGTGTAAGATTAGGTGCACACAGGTCATTGTTATGACATTGCTGTGAATTCTCATGTGCCTGTAAGATTTGGTGCACGCAGGTCATTGTTATGATGCTGCTGTGAAAGGTCCTGTGTGTAAGATTAGGTGCACACAGGTCTTTGTTATGATATTGTTGTGAATGCTCATGTGTGGAAGATTTGGTGCAGACAGTTCATTGTTATGATGTTGCTATAAATCCTCATGTGCCTGTATGATTAGGAGCACGCAGGTCATTGCTGTGATGTTGCTGTGAATGCTCATATGTGTAAGCCTAGGTGCACACAGGTCTATGTTATGATTTTGCTGTGAATGCTCATGTTCGTTTAAGATTAGGTGCACACAGTTGATTGTTATGATACTGCTCTGACTGCTCATGTGCCTGCACAAGTAGGTACACACAGGTCATTGTTATGATGTTTCTGTGAATGGTCATGTTTGTAAGATTAAGTGCACACAGGTCATTGTTATGATGTTGCTATGAATGCTCATGTGCCTGTAAGATTTATTGCACAAATGTCATTGTTATGACATTGCTGTGAATGCTCATGTGTGTGTAGGATTAGGTATACACAGGTGATTGTTATTAGATTGCTGTGAATGGTCATGTGCCTGTAAGATTACCCACACACAGGTCATTGTTGTGACATTGCTGTGAATGCTCATGTGTGTGAGATTCAGTGCATGCAAGTCATAGTTATGATGCGGCTTTAAATGCTCATGTGCCTGTAAGATTAGGTGCACACAGGTCATTGTTATGATGTTGCTGTGAATGCTTATGTGCCTGTAAGAGTAGGTGCACACAGGTTACTGCTATGATGTTGCTGTGAATGCTCATGTGCGTGTAAGATTAGGTACACACAGGTCATTGTTATGATGCTGCTGTGAATGGTCATGTGTGTAAGATTAGGTGCACAAAGGTGTTTGTTATGATGTTGCTGTGAATGTTTATGGGCCTGTAAGATTAGGTGTACACAGATCATTGTTTTGATATTGTGAATGCTCTTGTGTGGAAGATTAGGTGCACACATGTCATTGTTATGATGTCGCTATGAATCCTCATGTGCCTATAAGATTAGATGCACACAGGTCATTGTTGTGATGTTGCTGTGAATGCTCCTATGTGTAAGCTTAGGTGCACACTGGTCATTATTATGATTTTGCTGTGAATGCTCATCTGCCTTTAAGATTAGGTGCATGCAGTTGATTGTTATGATGCTGCTGTGAATGCTTATGTGCCTTTAAGAGTAGATACATACAGGTCATTGTTATGATGTTTCTGTGAATTGTCATGTTTGTAAGATTAGGTGCACACAGGTCATTGTTATGATGTTTCTGTGAATTGTCATGTTTGTACGATTAGGTGCACACAGGTCATTGTTATGAGGTGGCTGTGAATGCTCATGTGCCTGTAATTTTATGTGCACACAGGTCATTATTATGATACTGCTGTGAATGCTTATGTGCCTTTAAGAGTAGGTGCACACAGGTCATTGTTATGATGTTGCTGTGAATGCTTATGTGCATGTAAGATTAGGTGCACACAGGTTATTGTTTTGATGTTGCTGTGAATGGTCATTTGCTTGTAAAATTAGGTATACACAGGTCATTGTTATGAGGTTGCTGTGAATGCTCATGTGCATGTAAGATTAGGTGCACACAGGTCATTGTTATGATGTTGCTGTGAATGGTCATGTGTGTGTTGGATTAGTTGCACACACGTCATTGTTGTGATGCTGCTGTGAATTGTCATGTGTGTAAGATTAGGCACACACAGGTCATTGTTATGATGTTGCTGTGAATGGTCATCTGTGTAAGATTAAGTGCACTCAGTTCATTGTTATGATGTTGCTATGAATGCTCATGTGCATGTAAGATTAGTTGCATACAGGTCTTTCTTATGATGCTACTGTGAATGCCCATGTGCCTGTAGGATTAGGTGCACACAGGTCATTGTTATGATGTTGCTGTGAATGGTCATGTGCATGTAAGATTAGGCGCACACAGGTCATTTTTATGATTCTGCTGTGAATGCCCACGTGCCTGAAAGATTAGGTGCACACAGGTCATTGTTATGATGTTGCTGTGAATGCTTATGTGCCTGTAAGAGTAGGTGCACACAGGTCATTGTTATGAGGTTGCTGTGAATGCTCATGTGTGTGTAAGATTAGGTGCACACTGGCCATTGTTATGATGTTGCTGTGCATGCTCATGTGCCTGTAAGATTAGGTGCACACAGGTCATTGTTATGATGCTGCTGTGAAAGGTCCTGTGTGTAAGATTAGGTGCACACAGGTCTTTGTTATGATATTGTTGTGAATGCTCATGTGTGGAAGATTTGGTGCACACAGTTCATTGTAATGATTTTGCTACAAATCCTCATGTGCCTGTATGTTTAGGAGCACACAGGTCATTGTTGTGATGTTGCTGTGAATGCTCATATGTGTAAGCCTAGGTGCACACAGGTCTATGTTATGATTTTGCTGTGAATGCTCATGTTCGTTTAAGATTAGGTGCACGCAGTTGATTGTTATGATACTGCTCTGACTGCTCATGTGCCTGTACGAGTAGGTGCACACAGGTCATTGTTATGATGTTTCTGTGAATGGTCATGTTTGTAAGATTAGGTGCACAAAGGTCATTGTTATGATGTTGCTATGAATGCTCATGTGTCTGTAAGATTAATTGCACACATGTCATTGTTATGACATTGCTGTGAATGCTCATGTGCGTGTAGGATTAGGTATACACAGGTGATTGTTATTAGATTGCTGTGAATGGTCATGTGCCTGTAAGATTACCCACACACAGGTCATTGTTGTGACATTGCTGTGAATGCTCATGTGTGTGAGATTCAGTGCATGCAAGTCTTAGTTATGATGTGGCTTTAAATGCTCATGTGCCTGTAAGATTAGGTGCACACAGGTCACTGGTATGATGTTGCTGTGAATGCTCATGTGCGTGTAAGATTAGGTGTACACAGTTCATTGTTATGATGCTGCTGTGAATGGTCATGTGTGTAAGATTAGGTACACACAGGTGTTTGTTATGATGTTGTTGTGAATGCTTATGGGCCTGTAAGATTAGGTGCACACAGGTCATTGTTTTGATATTGTGAATGCTCGTGTGTGGAAGATTAGGTGCACACATGTCATTGATATGATTTCGCTATGAATCCTCATGTGCCTATAAGATTAGATGCACACAGGTCATTGTTGTGATGTTGCTGTGAATGCTCCTATGTGTAAGCTTAGGTGCACACTGGTCATTATTATGATTTTGCTGTGAATTCTCATCTGCCTTTAAGATTAGGTGCATGCAGTTGATTGTTATGATGCTGCTGTTAATGCTTATGTGCCTTTAAGAGTAGATGCACACAGGTCATTGTTATGATGTTTCTATGAATTGTCATGTTTGTAAGATTAGGTGTGCACAGGTCATTGTTATGATGTTTCTTTGAATTGTCATGTTTGTACGATTACGTGCACACAGGTCATTGTTATGAGGTGGCTGTGAATGCTCATGTGCCTGTAAGTTTATGTGCACACAGGTCATTATTATGATACTGCTGTGAATGCTTATGTGCCTTTAAGAGTAGGTGCACACAGGTCATTGTTATGATGTTGCTGTGAATGCTTATGTGCATGTAAGATTAGGTGCACACAGGTTATTGTTTTGATGTTGCTGTGAATGGTCATTTGCTTGTAAAATTAGGTATACACAGGTCATTGTTATGAGGTTGCTGTGAATGCTCATGTGCATGTAAGATTAGGTGTACACAGGTCATTGTTATGACGTTGCTGGGAATGTTCATGTGTGTGTAGGATTAGGTGCACACACATCATTGTTGTGATGCTGCTGTGAATGGTCATGTGTGTAAGATTAGGCACACACAGGTCATTGTTATGATGTTGCTGTGAATGGTCATGTGTGTAAGATTAAGTGCACTCAGTTCATTGTTATGATATTGCTATGAATGCTCATGTGCATGTAACATTAGTTGCACACAGGTCTTTCTTATGATGCTACTGTGAATGCCCATGTGCCTGTAAGATTAGGTGCACACAGGCCATTGTTATGATGTTGCTGTGAATGGTCATGTGCATGTAAGATTAGGCGCACACAGGTCATTTTTATGATGCTGCTGTGAATGCCCATGTGCCAGCAAGATTAGGTGCACACAGGTCATTGTTATGATGTTGCTGTAATGCTTATGTGCCTGTAAGAGTAGGTGCACACAGGTCATTGTTATGAGGTTGCTGTGAATGCTCATGTGTGTGTAAGATTAGGTGCACACAGGTCATTGTTGTGATTTTGCTGTGAATGCTAATGTGCCTGTAAGATTAGGTGCATGCAGGTCATTGTTATGATGCTGCTGTGAAAGGTCTTGTGTGTCAGATTAGGTGAACACAGTTCTTTGTTATGATATTGTTGTGAATGCTCATGTGTGGAAGATTTGGTGCACACAGTTCATTGTTATGATGTTGCTATGAATTTTCATGTGCCTGTATGATTAGGAGCACACAGGTCATTGTTGTGATGTTGCTGTGAATGCTCATATCTATAAGCCTAGGTGCACACAGGTCTATGTTATGATTTTGCTGTGAATGCTCATGTTCATTTAAGATTAGGTGCATGCAGTTGACTGTTATGATACTGCTCTGACTGCTCATGTGCCTCTACGAGTAGGTGCACACAGGTCATTGTTATGATGTTTCTGTGAATGGTCATGTTTGTAAGATTAGGTGCACACAGGTCATTGTTATGATGTTACTATGAATGCTCATGTGCCTGTAAGATTAATTGCACACATGTCATTGTTATGACATTGCTGTGAATGCTCATGTGTGTGCAAGTTTAGGTGCACACAGGTCATTGTTATGATGTTGCTGTGAATGCTAATGTGCCTGTAAGCTTAGGTGCACACAGGTCATTGTTATGATGCTGCTTTTTTAAGGTCATGTGTGTAAGATTAGGTACACATAGGTCTTTGTTATGATGTTGCTTTGAATTGTCATGTGCCTGTAAGATTAGGTGCACACAGGTCATTGTTATGATGTTGCTGTGAGTGCTCATGTGTAAGATTAGGTGCACACAGGTCATTGTTATGATGTTGCTGTGAATGCACATATGCCTGTAAGATTAGGTGCACACAGGTCATTATTATGATGTTGCTGTGAATGCTTATGTGCATGTAAGAGTAGTTGAAGACAAGTCATTGTTATGATGCTGCTGAGAATGTTTATGTGCATGTAAGATTAGGTGCACACAGGTCATTGTTTTGATGTTGCTGTGAATGGTCATTTGTTTGTAAAATTAGGTATACACAGGTCATTTTTATGAGGTTGCTGTGAATGCCCATGTGCCTGTAGGATTAGGTGCACACAGGTCTTTGTTATGATGTTGCTGTGAATGGTCATGTGTGTGTAAGATTAGGTGCACTCAGTTCATTGTTATGATGCTGCTGTGAATGGTCATGTGCATGTAAGATTAGGCACACACAGGTCATTGTTATGATGTTGCTGTGAATGCTCATGTGCCTGTAAGATTAGGTGCACGCAGGTCATTGTTATGATGTTGCTGTAAATGCTTATGTGCATGTAAGATTAGGTGCACACAGGTTATTGTTTTGATGTTGCTGTGAATGGTCATTTGCTTGTAAAATTAAGTATACACAGGTCATTGTTATGAGGTTGCTGTGAATGCTCGTGTGCATGTAAGATTAGGTGCACACAGATCATTGTTATGATGTTGCTGTGAATGGTCATGTGTGTAAGATTAATTGCACACAGGTCATTGGTATGATGTTGCTGTGAAAGCTTATGTGCATGTAGGATTATGTGCACACAGGTCATTATGGTGACATTGCTGTGAATGATCATGTGCCTGTAAGATTAGGTGCACACAGGTCATTGTTATGACATTGTTGTGAATGCTCATGTGTGTAAGATTAGGCACGCACAGGTCATTGTTATGATGTTGCTGTAAATGCTCATGTGTGTAAGATTAGGCACGCACATGTCATTGTTATGATGTTTCTGTGAATGCTCATGTGCCTTTAAGATTAGGCGCACACAGGTCAACCTTATGATGCTGCTGTGAATGCTTATTAACCTGTTAGATTAGGTGGACACAGGTCATTGTTATGACATTGCTGTGAATGTTCATTTGCGTGTAAGATTAGGTATACACAGGTCATTGTTTTGAGGTTACTGTGAATGGTGATGTGCCAGTAAGATTACCCGCACACAGGTCATTGTTGTGACATTGCTGTAAATGCTCATGTGTGTGAGATTAGGTGCGTGCAGGTCATTGTTATGATGCTGCTTTGAATGTTCATATGCCTGTAAGATTAGGTGCACAAAAGTCATTGTTATGATGTTGCTGTGAATGCTCATCTGTCTGTAAGATTATGTGCACACAGGTCATTGTTATGACATTGCTGTTAGTGCTCATGTGCATGTAAGATTGGGCATGCACAGGTCATTGTTATGATGTTGCTGTGAATGCCCGTGTGCCTGTAAGATTAGGTGCACACAGGTCATAGTTATGATGCTGCTGTGAATGCCTATGTGCCTGTAAGATTAGGTGCACACAAGTCATTATTATGATGCTGCTGTGAATGCCGATGTGCCTGCAATATTAGGTGCACACAGGTCATTGTTATCATGCTGCTGTGGTGCCCATGTTCCTGTAAGATTAGGTGCCCACAGGTCATTGTTATGATGTAGCTGTGAATGGCCATGTGCATGTAAGAGTAAGTGCACACAGGTCATTGTTATGATGCTGCTGTTAATGGTCATGTGTGTAAGATTAGGTGCAAACAGATCGTTGTTATGATATTGCTGTGAATGCTCATGTGCATGAAATATAGGTGCACACAGGTCATTGTTATGATGTTGCTGTGAATGCTCATGTGCCTGTAAGATTAGGTGCTCACAGGTCATTGTTATAATGTTGCTGTGATTGTTCTTTTGCCTGTAAGACTAGCTGCACACAAGTCATTGTTATGACATTGCTGTGAATGCTCATGTATGTAAGATTAGGCACGCGCAGGTCATTGTTATGATGTTGCTGTGAATGCTCATGTGCCTGTAAGATTTGGTGCACACAGGTCATTGTTATGATGCTACTGTGAATGCCCAGGTCCCTGTAAGATTAGGTGCACACAGGTCATTGTTATGATGCTGCTGTGAATGCCCATGTGCCTGTATGATTAGGTGCCCACAGGTCATTGTTATGATTTTGCTGTGAATGCTCATTTGCCTGTAAGATTAGGTGTACACAAGTCATTGTTAAAATACTGCTGTGAATGCCCATGTGCCTGTAAGATCATTTGCACACAGGTCATTGTTATGATGCCGCTGTGAATGCCCATGTTGCCTGTAAGATTAGGTGCACACAGGTCATTGTTATGATGTTGCTGTGATTGCTTTTATGCCTGATAGATTAGTTACACACAAGTCATTGTTAAAATACTGCTATACTGCTGTGAATGCCCATGTGCCTGTAAGGTTATCTGCACACAGGTCATTGTTAAGATGCTGCTGTGAGTGCCCATGTGCCAATAAGATTAGGTGCACACAGGTCATTGTTATGATGTTGCTGTGATTGATTTTATGTCTGTAAGATTAGCTGCACACAAGTCATTGTTATGACATTGCTGTGAATGCTCATATGTGTAAGATTAGGCACGCACTGTTATGATGTTGCTGTGAATGCTCATGTGCCTGTAAAATTAGGTGCACACAGGTCATTGTTATGATGCTGCTTTGAATGCCCATGTGCCTGTAAGAGTATGTGCAGGCAGTTCATTGTTTTAATGCTGCTGTGAATGCCCATGTGCCTGTAAGATTAGGTGCACACAGGTCATTGTTATGATACTGCTGTGAATGCCCATGTGCCTGTAAGATTAGGTGCCCACAGGTCATTGTTATGATGTTGCTATGAATGCTCATGTGCCTGTAAGATTAATTGCACACATGTCATTGTTATGGCATTGCTGTGAATGTCCATGTACATCTAAGCTTAGGTGCAAACAGGTCATTGTTATGATGCTGCTGTGAATGCTCATGTGCCTGTAGGATTAGGTGCACACAGGTCATTGTTATGATGTTGGTGTGAATGGTCATGTGCATGTAAGATTAGGTGAACACAGGTCATTTTTATGATGCTGCTGTGAATGCCCATGTGCCTGCAAGATTAGGTCCACACAGGTCATTGTTATGATGTTGCTGTGAATGCTTATGTGCCTGTAAGAGTAGGTGCACAAAGGTCATTGTTATGAGGTTGATGTGAATGCTCATGTGTGTGTAAGATTAGGTGCACACAGGTCATTGTTATGATGTTGCTGTGAATGCTCATGTGCCTGTAAGATTAGGTGCACGCAGGTCATTGTTATGATGCTGCGGTGAAAGGTCCTGTGTGTAAGATTAGGTGCATGCAGGTCTTTGTTATGATGTTGCTTTGAATAGTCATGTGATTGTAGGATTATGTGCACACAGGTCATTGTTTTGATATTGTTGTGAATGCTCATGTGTGGAAGATTTGCTGCACACAGTTCATTGTTATGATGTTGCTATGAATCCTCATGTGCCTGTATGATTAGGAGCTTACAGGTCATTGTTGTGATGTTGCTGTGAATGCTCAAATGTGTAAGCCTAGGAGCACACAGGTCTATGTTATGATTTTGCTGTGAATGCTCATGTTTGTTTAAGATTAGGTGCACGCAGTTGATTGTTATGATACTGCTCTGACTGCTCATGTGCCTGTACGAGTAGGTGCACACAGGTCATTGTTATGATGTTTCTGTGAATGATCATGTTTGTAAGATTAGGTGCACACAGGTCATTGTTATGATGTTGCTATGAATGCTCATGTGCCTGTAAGATTAATTGCGCACATGTTATTGTTATGACATTGCTGTGAATGCTCATGTGTGTGCAAGATTAGGTGCACACAGGTCATTGTTATGATGTTGCTGTGAATGCTAATGTGCCTGTAAGATTAGGTGCACACAGGTCATTGTATGATGCTGCTTTTTTAAGGTCATGTGTGTAGGATTAGGTACACATAGGTCTTTGTTATGATGTTGCTTTGAATTGTCATGTGCCTGTAAGATTAGGTGCACACAGGTCATTGTTATGATGTTGCTGTGAATGCTCGTGTGTAAGATTAGGTGCACACAGGTCATTGTTATGATGTTGCTGTGAATGCTCATATGCCTGTAAGATTAGGTGCACACAGGTCATTCTTATGATGTTGCTGTGAATGCTCATGTGCATGTAAGAGTAGTTGAAGACAGGTCATTGTTATGATGCTGCTGTGAATGGTCATTTGCTTGTAAAATTAGGTATAAACAATACACAGGTCATTGTTATGAGGTTGCTGTGAATGCTCATGTGCATGTCAGAGTAGTTGAAGACAGGTCATTGTTATGATGCTGCTGCGAAAGGTCATTTGCTTGTAAAATTAGGTATACACAGGTCATTGTTGTGATGTTGCTGTGAGTGCTCACATGTGTAAGCTTAGGTGCTAACAGGTTATTGTTTTTATTTTGCTGTGAATGCTCATGTGCCTTTAAGATTAGGCGCACACAGGTCATTGTTATGATGTTGCTGTGAATGCTCATGTTTGTAAGATTAGGGGCACACAGGTCATTGTTATGATGTTGCTGGAATGCTCATTTGCATGTAAGATTAGGTGCGCACAGGTCATTGTTTTGATGTTGCTGTGAATGGTCATGTGCCTGTAAAATTAGGTGTACACAGGTCATTGTTATGAGGTTGCTGTGAATGCTCATGTGCCTGTAAGATTAGGTGTACACAGGTCATTGTTATGATGCTGATGTAAATGCTTATGTGACTGTAAGAGTAGGTGCACACAGGTCATTGTTATGACGTTGCTCTGAATGCTCATGTGTATGTAAGATTAGGTGCACACAGGTAATTGTTATGATGTTGCTGTGAATGCTCATGTGTGTAAGATTAATTGCACACAGGTCATTGGTATGATGTTGCTGTGAAAGCTTATGTGCATGTAGGATTATGTGCACAAAGGTCATTATTATGACATTGTTTTAAATGCTCACGTGTGCAATATTAGGCATGCACAGGTCATTGTTATGATGTTGCTGTGAATGCTCATGTGTGTAAGATTAGGTGCGCACAGGTCATTGTTATGATGTTTCTGTGAATGCTCATGTGCCTGTAAGATTAGGCGCACACAGGTCATCGTTATGATGCTGCTGTGAATGCTTATTAACCTATTAGATTAGGTGGACACAGTTCATTGTTATGACATTGCTGTGAATGCTCATGTGCATGTAAGATTAGGTATATACAAGTCATTGTTATGAGTCTGCTGTAAATGATCATGTGCCTGTATGATTACCTGCACACAGGTCATTGTTGTGACATTACTGTGAATGCTCATGTGTTTGAGATTAGGTTCACACAGGTCATTCTTATGATGCTGCTTTGAATGCTCATATGCCTGTAAGATTAGGTGCACACAGGTGATTGTTATGATGCTGCTGTGAATGCTCCTATGCCTGTAAGATTAGGTGCACACAGGTCATTGTTATGACATTGCTGTGAATGCTCATTTGCATGTAAGATTAGTTATACACAGGTCATTGTTATGAGGTTACTGTGAATGGTGATGTGCCAGTAAGATTACCCGCACACAGGTCATTGTTGTGACATTGCTGTAAATGCTCATGTGTGTGAGATTAGGTGCGTGCAGATCATTGTTATGATGCTGCTTTGAACGCTCATATGCCTGTAAGATTAGGTGCACACAAGTCATTGTTATGATGTTGCTGTGAATGCTCATGTGTCTGTAAGATTATGTGCATACAGGTCATTGCTATGACATTGCTGTGAATGCTCATGTGCGTGAAAGATTCGGCATGCACAGGTCATTGTTATGATGTTGCTGTGAATGCCCATGTGCCTGTAAGATTAGGTGCACACAGGTCATTGTTATGATGCTGCTGTGAATGCCTATGTGCCTGTAAGATTAGGTGTACACAAGTCATTATTATGATGCTGCTGTGAATGCTGATGTGCCTGTAAGATTAGGTGCCTACAGGTCATTGTTATGATGTAGCTGTGAATGGCCATGTGCATGTAAGAGTAAGTGCACACAGGTCATTGTTATGATGCCACTGTTAATGCTCATGTGTGTAAGATTAGGTGCACACAGGTCTTTGTTATGACATTGCTGTGAATGCTCATGTGCATGTAATATAGGTGCACACAAGTCATTGTTATGATGTTGCTGTGAATGCTCATGTGCCTGTAAGATTAGGTGCTCACAGGTCATTGTTATGTAATGTTGTTGATGTTTTTTGCCTGTAAGACTAGCTGCAAACAAGTCATTGTTATGACATTGCTGTGAATGCTCATGTATGTAAGATTAGGCACGCACAGGTCATTGTTATGATGTTGCTGTGAATGCTCATGTGTCTGTAAGATTATGTGCACACAGGTCATTGTTATGACATTGCTGTGAATGCTCATGTGCGTGTAAGATTCGGCATGCACAGGTCATTGTTATGATGTTGCTGTGAATGCCCATGTGCCTGTAAGATTAGGTGCACACAGGTCATTGTTATGATGCTGCTGTGAATGCCTATGTGCCTGTAAGATTAGGTGTACACAAGTCATTATTATGATGCTGCTGTGAATGCCGATGTGCCTGTAAGATTAGGTGCCTACAGGTCATTGTTATAATGTAGCTGTGAATGGCCATGTGCATGTAAGAGTAAGTGCACACAGGTCATTGTTATGATGCCGCTGTTAATGCTCATGTGTGTAAGATTAGGTGCACACAGGTCTTTGTTATGACATTGCTGTGAATGCTCATGTGCATGTAATATAGGTGCACACAAGTCATTGTTATGATGTTGCTGTGAATGCTCATGTGCCTGTAATATTAGGTGCACACAGGTCATTGTTATGATGCTGCTGTGAATGCCCATGTGCCTGTAAGTGTATGTGCAGGCAGGTCATTGTTTTAATGCTGCTGTGAATGCCCATGTACCTGTAAGATTAGGTGCAAACAGGTCATTGTTATGATGTTGCTGTGAATGCTTATGTGTGTAAGATTAGGTGCACGCAGTTCATTGTTATGATGTTGCTGTGAATGTACATATGCCTGTAAGATTAGGTGCACATAGGTCATAGTTATGATGCTGCTGTGACTGCTCATATGCCTGTAAGATTAGGTGCACAGAGGTCATTGTTATGACAGTACTGTGAATGCTCATGTGCATGTAGGATTAGGTATACATAAGTCATTGTTATGAGATTGCTGTGAATGGTAATGTGCTTGTAAGATTACCCACACACAGGTAATTGTTGTGACATTGCTGGGAATGCTCATGTGTGTAAGATTAGGCATGCACAGGTCATTGTTATGATGTTGCTGTGAATGCTCATGTGCCTGTATGATTAGGTGCTCACAGGTCATTATTATAATATTGCTGTGATTGTTCTTTTGCCTATAAGATTAGCTACAGACAAGTCATTGTTATGACATTGCTGTGAATGCTCATGTATGTAAGATTTGGCACGCACAGGTCATTGTTATGATGTTGCTGTGAATGCCCATTTCCCTGTAAAATTAGGTGCACACAGGTCATTGTTATGATGCTGCTGTGAATCCCCATGTGTCTGTAAGATTAGTTGCCCACAGGTCATTGTTATGATTTTGCCATGAATGCTCATTTGCCTGTAAGATTAGGTGCACACAAGTCATTGTTAAAATACTGCTGTGAATGCCCATGTGCCTGTAAGATTATTTGCACACAGGTCATTCTTATGATAGTGCTGGGAGTGCCCATGTGCCTGTAAGATTAGGTGCACACAGGTCATTGTTCTGATGTTGCTGTGATTGCTTTTATGCCCGTAAGATTAGTTGCACACAAGTCATTGTTATGACATTGCTGTGAATGCTTATGTGTGTAAGATTAGGCATGCACATTTTATTGTTATGATGTTGCTGTGAATGCTCATGTGCCTGTAATATTAGCTGCACACAGGTCATTGTTATGATGCTGCTGTGAATGCCCATGTGCCTGTAAGAGTATGTGCAGGCAGGTCATTGTTTTAATGCTGCTGTGAATGCCCATGTACCTGTAAGATTAGGTGCCCACAAGTCATTGTTATGATGTTGCTGTAAATGCTCATGTGCCTGTAAGATTAATTGCACACATGTAATTGTTATGACATTGCTGTGAATGCCCATGTGCGTATAAGATTAGGTGCACACAGGTCATTGTTATGATGTTGCTGTGAATGCTCATGTGCATGTCAGAGTAGGTGAAGACAGGTCATTTGTTATGATGCTGCTGTGAATGGTCATTTGCTTGTAAAATTAGGTATGCACAGGTCATTGTTCTGAGGTTGCTGTGAATGTTCATGTGGATGTAAGATTAGGTTCACACAGGTCATTGTTATGATGTTGCTGTGAATGGTCATGTGTGTGTGTGTGTGTGTGTGTGTGTGTGTGTGTGTGTGTGTGTGTGTGTGTGTGTGTGTGTGTGTGTGTGTGTAAGATTAGGTGCACACAGTTCATTGTTATTATGTTGCTATGAATGCTCATGTGCATGTAAGATTAGTTGCACACAGGTCTTTCTTATGATGCTGCTGTGAATGCCCATGTGCTTGCAGGATTAGGTGCACACAGATCATTGTTATAATGCTGCTATGGATACTCATGTACCTGTAAGATTAGGTGCACACAGGTCATTGTTATGATGTTGATGTAAATGGTCATGTGCATGTAAGATTAGGTGCACACAGGTCATTGTTATGATGCTGCTGTGAATGCCCATGTGCCTGCAAGATTAGGTCCACACAGGTCATTGTTATGATGTGGCTTTGAATGCTTATTTGCCTTTAAGAGTAGGTGCACACAGGTCATTGTTAAGATGTTGCTGTGAATGCTCATGTGCATGGAAGATTAGGTGCACACAGGTCATTGTTATGATGTTGCTGTGAATGCTCATGTGCCTGTAAGATTAGGTGCACGTAGGTCATTGTTATGATGCTGCTGTGAAAGGTCATGTTCGTGTAACATTTGGTATATACAGGTCATTGTTATGAGGTTGCTGTGAATGGTCATGTGCCTGTAAGATTACCTGCACACAGGTCATTGTTGTGACATTGCTGTGAATGCTCATGTGTTTGAGATTAGGTGCACACAGGTCATTGTTATGATGCTGCTTTGAATGCTCGTATGCCTGTAAGATTTGGTGCACACAGGTCATTGTTAGGACATTGCTGTTAATGCTCATGTGCGTGTAAGATTAGGTATAAACAGGTCACTGTTATGCTGTTGCTGTGAATGCTCATGTGTGAAAGATTAGGTGCCCACAGGTCATTGTTATG
The DNA here is from genome assembly GCF_019279795.1 of Protopterus annectens. NCBI lineage: Eukaryota > Metazoa > Chordata > Ceratodontiformes > Protopteridae > Protopterus > Protopterus annectens. The sequence continues at coordinate 609,951,365 of NC_056736.1, read as the reverse complement.
ATGTTGCTGTGAATGCCCATGTACCTGTAATATTAGGTGCATACAGGTCATTGTTATGATGCTGCTGTGAATGGTCATGTATTAAAGATTAGGTGCATACAGGTCATTGTTATGATGTTGCTGTGACTGCTCATATGCTTGTAAGATTAGATGCACACAGGTCATTGTTATGACATTTCTGTGAATGCTCATGTGCATATAGGATTAGGTATACACAGGTCATTGTTATGAGGTTGCTGTGAATGATCATGTGCATGTAAAATTAGGTGCACACAGGTCATTGTTATGATGTTGCTTTGAATGGTCATGTGCATGTAAGGTTAGGTGCATACAGGTCATTGTTATGATGCTGCTGTGATTGGTCATGCGTGTAAGATTAGGCACACACAGGTCATTGTTATGATGTTGCTGTGAATGCTCATGTGTGTGAGATTAGGTGCACACAGATCATTGTTATGATGCTGCTTTGAATGGTCATATGCCTATAAGATTAGGTGCACACAGGTCATTGTTATGATGTTGCTGTGATTTCTCTTGTGCCTGTAAGATTAGGTGCATACAGGTGATTGTTATGATGCTGCTGTGAATGCCCATGTGCCTGTAAGATTAGGTGCCCACAGGTCATTGTTATGATGCTGCTGTGAATGCCCATGTACCTGTAAGAGTAGGTGCACACAGGGCATTGTTATGATGCTGCTTTGAATGGTCATGTGTGTAAGATTAGGTGCACACAGGTCTTTGTTATGACATTGCTGTGGATGCTCATGTTAAGATTAGGTGCACAAAGGTTATTGTTATGATGTTGCTGTGAGTGGTCATGTGTGTAAGATTAGGTGCACACAGGTCATTGTTATGATGCTGCTGTGAATGGTTCTATTATACAAACTCCACTCCACACACCTTCAGATAGAAACAACTCTGATCCAAAACAATACCAAAACAGCAAATCTTCAGAAGTCAGGAATCGAAAAACAGGAACCAAAGTCAAATCCAAAAGCAAATTTTTTATTCTCCAGCGCCTCGGTGTAACCACCTTTCAAGAGTATACATTCTCACTGAAAAAATGGATATATATATATATATATATATATATATATATATATATATACACTCATAGCAATTAATTAAACAATTAATTAAACAATTATGTTCAAAAAAGTTTTAAAGCAGACACCTCCAGTTTATTTCATTATTCAGTCCACAAGGTGTCATTGTATTGTATTTCAAAATAAAAATACTTTCCTTATATTGTAAGTTATATTTCAAAGCATTTTCATCATTACAAAAACATTTCACACTTTCTAAAACTGTTCCTGTCAAAAATGAAGCATCACTATTATGATAAACACTAAAATGTGTGGCAATAAATTTATTTTCCCTTTTATGTCTTGTCTCTAATGTGCTCACCTAACCTAATATGAAACTCTCTTTTAGTTTCACTTATATAATATAATCCACAGGGACAGTGTAAATCATACACAACTCCCTTGCTTCTACAGGTAAAACTACCTCTTACTGTGAACCTAATGTTGTTAATATAATTAAATGTTCTAACTATATTCCTACAAACACTGCATCTACTGCAACATCTTGTACCAAATTCACTTAGTGGTCTTGGTAAACAAAATTTTGGCATTACAAATTTACCATGTACCACCATATCTTTCAATTTTATTCCCCTTTTATAGGAGAATAAAGGTTTTTGTGGCAAAATGTGCATCAACACCTTGTCTTTCACTAAAAATTTCCAAAAATGTTCCACTACATCCTTTATGTCTCCACTTTTTACATTATATGTAGAGACAAAATAAATATCCTTACAAGTTTTATCACTGGTTGCCAGATGATATTTCTTATAATGGTGATATTCACCCTTATTACATTTATTCTTTACCATATTATTCTCTTTTTTTACCTTCATAAGGGCATTTTCTAAAATATTCACACTATACCCTCTTTTCAAAAACATATTATATGTGATATCCCATTCCCTTTGTAGATTTTCTTGTGTGTTACATAATCTAGATACCCTTGCCAATTCCCCATTAGGGAGGGCTTCCAAAGTATGTACAGGATGGCAACTAGATGCATGAAGGTATTGATTACCATCTATAAACTTCCTATGTATATTTGATATAATTTTACCATGTTCTGTACCCTCCAAAACAAGATCCAAGAATATTACTTTGTTTCCCTTCTGTATTCCATCAAATTCTAACCCAAATGGGTTACCATGTAAGTCTGTCAAAAATTCATTAACTGAATCAAAACCACCATCACAAATAAAAATCAAGTCATCTATGTAACGAAAATAAAATAACATATTACATTTCATAAAATTTAACTCAAATAAAAATTTCCTTTCAAAAAAATTCATAAACAGATTGGCATACATGGGGGCAAAAGCTGCCCCCATTGCTGTACCTTGTTTCTGCCGATACAAAACATAATTAAAAATAAAATAATTATTCTTTAAACAGAAATCCAACAAATCTACTATGAAATCAGCAGAAGGGTTGTCTTTTAAAGAAGATCTCACTGCATTGAGGCCATCATCATGTCTAATAGAGGTAAAGTGCGCTAGCCGATTTACAGCATTTACAGCCTTTACTGTCTGTTTTTTTCCTTGTCTCTGTAATAAAACAAAAAAAACCTCTTGTTTTCCCACCTTACTGAACTAGAGTAGTCCAGTTTCAGAGTTGCTGATCCCTGGGCTTTGTTTTTAGTTCCTGTTACTGATCCATTGCCTTATTAGGGAGGAGGGAAGTTTCTTTGCTTACCAGTGGGAGTGGGAAGCATTGAGCAGCCTTTCTGTCTGATTTGGTGAAGTTTCAGCCAGAAACTAGTAGTCCATTGGTCGTTTTGGGCCAATTCCTAGCTCCTTTCAGCCCCCTGCTATAAAACACGCTAAACACGCGTTTTTCCAGCTTGTACCAACTCAGCACAGATCCTCGTGGTGGCCTGCAGAGTGATCCAAGCAGCAGAGAGCTAAAAGAGTGACTTTCTACCAGATATAAGTATTTTTGTGGCTTTCCCACTGTTATTTAAGCTAACGACTGCATTTCGCCTGTTTTACTGCTACTTTAAGTGATTTCTGCATTTTACACTGTTTATTGCACTTTAAGTTACTAATTGTTGCAAATTGTTTCTGTAGGCTACACACTAAAGTGCTAGCCGATTTACAGCATTTATAGCATTTACTGTCTGTTTTTTCCTTGTCTCTGTAATAAAACAAAAAATCTCTTGTTTTCCCGCCTTACTGAACTAGAGTAGTCCAGTTTCAGAGTTGCTGATCCCTGGGCTTTGTTTTTAGTTCCTGTTACTGATCCGTTGCCTTATTAGGAAGGAGGGAAGTTTCTTTGCTTACCAGTGGGAGTGGGAAGCACTGAGCGACCTTTTTGTCTGATTTGGTGAAGTTTCAGCCAGAAACTAATAGTCCATTGGTCGTTTTGGGCCAATTCCTAGCTCCTTTCAGCCCCCTGCTATAAAACACGCTAAACGCGCGTAAGCACGATTTAGCGCGTAGTTACCACTGTTGCACATAAGAGCAGCGGCGGTTAAACAAGGTTAAACTATTTGGGCCATCTAAATTCCACTCTTCCAATTTTCCCTTAGAACTACCTTCCTCGAGCTGTACTGCTGATCTAACCAGCATATCCTATAACTGAAAAGTTCATCTCTACTTGATTCCCAAGTAGACTATTCTCTATCTGTAAAGCCTAGCACTTACTCCTACAGTACTTGCACCTTGATAAAGCACTCTTATTATAGATAGTACCCCACCAGCCTAAAACCCACTTCCCGGAGTCCTTTGAAAGTCTCTTTATCTACTACTTCTAGTATGTCGAGGGATCAGTTGCTAGTGTCCTCTCCAGCTCAACTGGTGAACCTGGGAATATTGAGGCAATGTTACAACTGCCTCATGTACACAGACAATCCTCTCCTTCTCCCACAAAACACAAATACATGCGAGAGATGCAACTATACGGCCAAACTGGAGGCTGAGCTCTCAACATAGGACTGGCAAGACCAGACAGGAGGAGAAGGTAACCACACACAATACATACCCAGTCACACATGGTACCATCACAACTTCAAATCATACACATACTCACACAAAGACATACTCGGTAGCTCTGATCAAAAATTTACCAAAACAGCAGAGGCCACCAAAGCAGACACCCAAACAACTACCACCTCACGACCCAACACATGCAACACATAGACCACACAGTCAGAGTGTCAAACAGTCACAGCCCTTAAGGCCAAACAAAATGCCAGACACACTTGTCATTGGTGATTCCATAGTCAGACACACTGATGTCCCGCTCACCAGACTGAGTAAAGAGAAGGTCACAGTAAGCTGCCTGTCGGGCTAGAATCCGCCACATAACGCCAAGCACTCAGGTCTCTCAACAGCAGGTACAAGTACGACTCAGTCATTGTCCACGCTGGTGTCAACGACCTGAGACGCACCTTGGACTACATGAAAGGGACATCGAGGAGCTCTCTGATTATGTAGCCCAGGCAGGTATGACCCTGACCTTGAGCAGTATCCTACCTTCACCTAGAATGATGCCACAATACAGTGATAAGATGATCAGCTTTAATAATTGGCTTAAATTCTGGTGTCATTCAAAGGGGATCCAATGTCTGTCTGCCTGGGATGACATGCTGGACAAGCCACGCTGCTTCGCAAGGGACGGCTTGCACCTGTCACCCTGGGCTTCCGGATATTGGCAAAGGCTCTTGCCACTCCCATAGTGCCTTTTTAGGCAAGCCTCAAATTCTACACCTACCACCCTCGAACACCAAAAAGGCAAAAAACTAAGGGTAATGCTGCTCAATGCCAGAAGTCTCAATCTCAAGATGCACGCACTCGAGGCCCTTCTCAATATGGAGAACATCGATGTCTGTGCTGTGACAGAAACCTGGTTCAAGGCTCCTGAGAGCACCCCAGCACTAACAGGTTTCACCTCATATCATGTGTTCCGCCCCAAAATCCGGACAACACCAAGAAAGGAGGGGGGGGTGTCCATATTCATAAAGGACACCCACACCTCAAGGTTGGTGGTAACGCACGATGCATCGGAGACCATCCAGGTGCAATTAACCATAGGCAAGACTGCTCTGCAATTTGTAGCATGTTACAGGCCACCCTCTCAAACTCAGGAACCTCACATGGCCTTCCTGAAAACATTGAGGGGATAAATGTATCTCCAAACACCATCATACTAGGTGACTTCAACTACCCTAATATAGACTGGGAACACTACTCAAGCCCGAACACTCTAACCCAAAGATTCCTGGAGTTCATAAACTCAAATGCCATGGAACAACTAGTCACCATCCCCACAAGAGGAGAAAACATACTTGATCTCATCATCACGAACATGGGATCAAAATGTTCAACACCGGAAGTATACCCCTCACTGGTGAGATCAGATCATAAACTAATCTCGCTGGAGGTCCTCATCCCGCCCCCACCTGAAACAAAAAAGACCACAGTGAAAACTTCTCAAAAGCCGACTTCACACTTCTAAAAACTAGTGTGGTCTCCTTTAAGGCCCCTGAGCCAGTGGTAAACATTACTCAAACCGCTGAATCACTTACAAATGCCTTCTACCAGCACCTACAGGACTGCATGGATCAGGCAATCCCAAACAAAACTAAGACTCTCTGTACCAAAGGCAAGCGCCCAGTCTGGTGGACCCCAGCCATAAACAAGCTCTACAACAAAAGGAGGAAGCTACTACAAGATAGAGCAAAATCCTTGAAAGGTAAGACACCTTTGATCATTATAAGTAAAAAACTAAGAGCTCTCATAAAATCATCCAAGGCAAATTTTGAGAGAAAAATCGCCAAGGACTCTAAAGAGAATCCTAAGGCCTTCTTTAGCTATGTTAGAAACCTAGGAGGAAACTCCCAGATATGCTCAGAATTAGTTCAAAATGATGTGAAAATTACTGAACCTACACACATTGCCAACATACTGGCTGACAGGTTCAGTGCAAACTTCTCCCTCCCCCTCCGCCATAAAAGGAGAGATATCTATTCCAGAGGATTGTAGCCCCCAAACATCTCCAACGCCCAGGTGAGAACTGCCCTCACTAAGGCAAAAACACAGCATCCATGGGACCGATGGTGTCCCCGGCTGTGTGCTTCATGAACTCAACGAGGAATTAAACCCACAGTTAGGACAGCTGTTTAATCTTAGCCTCACCTCAGGATACGTACCCAAGGAGTGGCGCACGCGACTGTGGTCCCACTTCATAAGGGCGGTGCCTCCACAGACCCTGAAATTACCGCCCATTAGCTTGACAAGCCTTATCTGCAAAGCCATGGAGAGGATCATAATGGAACTCATAAATAAAGACATAGGGAACTTGCAGACTTTGGATCCAACCCAGTTTGGCTTTGTCAAAGGCAGATCCTGCCTCTTAAACTTGGTTGACTTTTCGAGACAGTCACCAAGGCCATTGATGAGGGAAAGGCAGTCCATACAGCCTACCTCGACCTGGCAAAGGCCTACGACACAATACCCCACTCAGGTATCATCGAAAACTCATCAGCTTGAATGTAAACCCATACATCACAAGATGGGTTGCAAACTGGCTAAGTGACAGAACCCACAGGGTCAGAGTTGCTGGAGCCATGTCAGACTCAAAGCCTGTCACAAGTGGTGTCCCACAGGGCTCAGTCCTGGGTCCACTCTTGTTCGGCATCTACTTTTCTGAAGTACAAGCAAACACAGGAGGGTTATGGCTGACAAAGTTTGCAGATGACTGCAAACTGGGCGCCATAGTCGAAAACACATCTGACACAGATATCCTCCAGAAGGGCCTCACAGAAATGGATAACTGGTGCCAGAGCCATGGCCTGAAGTTAAACGCCAAAAATGCATAGTCATACCCTTCGAAAACAAGGTTACCCCTAGCTACCATATAGGTGGCAATCCACTGAGCACAGAAAAGTCATCAGAGATCTGGGGACCCAGGTTGACAGTAGCCTTCGCTTGACACTCATGTTGCTAAAGTAGTTAGGAAAACCTTCTATATCACCCACCTGATCATGAAGGGATTCACATCTAGATCAAGGGAGGTCATCGCCCCTGTACTCATCACTCATTAGACCTATGAGTGAGTACAATGCCCCGCTCGGAATGTATCTGACCAGACACCTGCTGCAGCTTGAAAGGCCCCAAAAGTTCCTCACCAAAAGGATAAAGGGTCTCAAAAATATGTCTTATGCTGCCCGACTGAAAGAACTCCAGCTCTATTCAGTCTCATACCGCTTGCTCAGAGGTGACCTGTGCCTGACATATAAGGCCATGTCAAACCCAGATTTGATGAATATGCTTCACCTCAAAAATCTAGATCCCTCAGAACCACAAGGGTGGGAGACTTAAACCTTGACACGGTTATAAATAGAACGTGCTGGAGGGACAGATTCATCACCCAGAGACTCCCTATGCTGTGGAACAAAATCCCGGTACATGTGAGGCAGAGCACCTCTCTGGCCTTTTCAAGAGGAATCTTGACCAATGGATGGGAGATTGCAGATATACCCCAGGGATTACTTCAGTGTCACTGCTTGACAGAGGCACAGCAAAATGATAGGCATAGTTTTTATTCAAACTAAAGGGGTGGCGAAAGCCACATAACTATGGGCTAGGCTTATAAATGCCCTTGGGCAGATAGCCTAGTATGAACCTATGAACCTATGAACCTATAACATCCATAACCAACCAATACATTTTGTTGTTCCAAGAAATAGAAGATATTTTGTTTAAAAATTCCATACTATCTTTGATGTAAACTGGAGATTTAACTACATATGGTAAAAATATTCTATTTCTATGTGAATGCTTCTATACCTGTAAGATTAGGTGCACACAGATCATTGTTATGATGTTGCTGTAAGTGGTCATGTGTGTAAGATTAGGTGCACACAGGTCATTGTTTTGATGCTGCTATGAATGCTCCTATGCCTGTACGATTAGGTGCACACAGGTCATTATGACATTGCTGTGAATGCTCATTTGCATGTAAGATTAGGTGTACACTGGTCATTGTTATGAAGTTGCTGTGAATGGTCATGTGCCCATAAGATTACCCAAACACATGTCATTGTTGTTACATTGCTGTGAATGCTCATGTGTGTGAGATTAGGTGCATGCAGGTCATTGTTATGATGCTGGTTTGAATGCTCATATGCCTTTAAGATTAGGTGCACACAGGCCTTTGTTATGATGTTCCTGTGCATGCTCATGTGTCTTTAAGATTAGGTGCACACAGATCATTGTTATGACATTGCTGTGAATGCTCATACGCGTGTAAGCTTAGGTATACACTGGTTATTGTTATGATGTTGCTGTGAATGCTCATGTGCATGTAAGATTAGGTGCACACAGGTCATTGTTATGATGCTTCTGTGAATGCTTATGTGCCTGTAAGAGTAGGTGCACACAGGTCATTGTTATGATGTTGCAGTGAATTCTTATGTGCATGCAAGATTAGGTGCACACAGGTCATTTCTTTTGATGTTGCTGTGAATAGTCATGTGCCTGTAAGATTAGGTGCATACAAGTCATTGTTAAGAGGTTGCTGTGAATGCTCATGTGCCAGTAAGATTAGGTGCACACTGGTCATTGTTATGATGCTGCTTTGAATGCTTATGTGTCTGTTAGAGTAGGTGCACACAGATCATTGTTATGAGGTTGCTGTGAATGCTCATGTGCATGTAAGATTAGGTGCAGACAGGTCATTGTTATGATGTTGCTCTGAATGCTCATGTGTGTAAGATTAAGTGCACACAGGTCATTGGTATGATGTTGCTGTGAATTCTGATGTGCGTGTAAGATTAGGTGCACAAAAGTCATTATGAGGTTGCTGTGAATGCTCATGTGCATGTAACATTAGGTGCACACAGGTCATTGTTGTGACATTGCTGTGAATGCTCATGTGCCTGTAAGATTAGGTGCACACAGGTCATTGTTATGATGCTGCTGTGAATGCTCATGTTTGTAAGATTAGGTGCACATAGGTCATTGTTATGATATTGCTGTAAATGCTTGTATGCCTGTAAGATTAGGTGGACACAGGTCATTGTTATGATATTGCTGTGAATTCTCATGTGCGTGTAAGATTAGGTATATACAGGTCATTGTTATGAGGTTGCTGTCAATGGTCATGTGCCTGTAAGATTACCTGCACACAGGTCATTGTTGTGACATTGCTGTGAATGCTCATGTGTTTGAGATTAGGTGCACACAGGTCATTGTTATGATGCTGCTTTGAATGCTCATATGCCTGTAAGATCTGGTGCACACAGGTCATCATTAGGACATTGCTGTGAATGCTCATGTGCATGTAAGATTAGGTATAAACAGGTCACTGTTATGCTGTTGCTGTGAATGCTCATATGTGAAAGATTAGGTGCCCACAGGTCATTGTTATGATGTTGCTGTGAATGCCCATGTGCCTGTAAGATTAGGTGCATACAGGTCATTGTTATGATGGTACTGTGAATGGTCATGTGTGTAAAATTAGGTGCCCACAGGTCATTGTTAACATGTTGCTGTGAATGCTCATGTGCATGTAAGAATAGGTGGATACAGGTCATTGTTATGATGGTACTGGGAATGGTCATGTGTGTAAAATTAGGTGCCCACAGGTCATTGTTAAGATGTTGCTGTGAATGCTCATGTGCATATAAGAATAGGTACACACATGTCATTGTTATGATGCTGCTGTGAATGGTCATGTGTGTAAGATTAGGTTCACACAGGTCTTTGTTATGACATTGCTGTGAATACTCATGTGCGTGTAACATTAGGTGCATACAGGTCATTGTTATGATGTTGCTATGAATGGTCATGTATTAAAGATTAGGTGCACACAGGTCATTGTTATGATGCTGCTGTGACTGCTCATATGCTTGTAAGATTAGGTGCACATAGGTCATTGTTATGACATTTCTATGAATGCTCATGTGCATATAGGATTAGGCATACACAGGTCATTGTTATGAGGTTGCTGTGAATGATCATGTGCATGTAAAATTAAGTTCACACAGGTCATTGTTATGATGTTGCTTTGAATGGTCATCTGCATCCAAGGTTAGGTGCACACAGGTCATTGTTATGATGCTGCTGTGATTGGTCATGCGTGTAAGATTAGGCGCACACAGGTCATTGTTATGATGTTGCTGTGAATGCTCATGTGTGTGAGATTAGGCACACACAGATCATTGTTATGATGCTGCTTTGAATGGTCATATGCCTATAAGATTAGGTGCACACAGGTCATTGTTATGATGTTGCTGTGATTTCTCTTGTGCCTGTAAGATTGGCGCAAAAAGTTGATTGTTATGATGCTGCTGTGAATGCCCATGTGCCTGTAAGATTAGGTGCCCACAGATCATTTTGTATGATGTTGCTGTGAATGCTCATGTGCGTGTAAGATTAGTTGCACACAGGTCATTGTTATGATACTGCTGTGAATGCCCATGTACCTGTAAGATTAGGTGCACACAGGTGATAGTTATGATGCTGCTGTGAGTGCCCATGTTCCGGTAAGATTAGGTGCCCACATGTCATTTTTATGATGTTGCTATGAATGGCCATGTGCATGTAAGAGTAGGTGCACACAGGGCATTGTTATGATGCTGCTTTGAATGGTCATGTGTGTAAGATTAGGTGCACACAGGTCATTGTTATGATGTTGCTGTGAGTGGTCATGTGTGTAAGATTAGGTGCACACAGGTCATTATTATGAAGCTGCTATGAATGCTCCTTTGCCTGTAAGATTAGGTACACACAGGTCATTATGACATTGCTGTGAATGCTCATTTGCATGTAAGAATAGGTATACACTGGTCATTGTTATGAAGTTGCTGTGAATGGTCATGTGCCTGTAAGATTAGGTGCATACAAGTCATTGTTAAGAGGTTGCTGTGAATGCTCATGTGCCTGTAAGATTAGGTGCACACTGGTCATTGTTATGATGTTGCTTTGAATGCTTATGTGCCTGTTAGAGTAGGGGCACACAGGTCATTGTTATGATGTTGCTGTGAATGCTCATGTGCATGTAAGATTAGGTGCAGACAGGTCATTGTTATGATGTTGCTGTGAATGCTCATGTGTGTAAGATTAAGTGCACACAGGTCATTGGTATGATGTTGCTGTGAATTCTGATGTACATGTAAGATTAGGTGCACACAGGTCATTATTATGAGGTTGCTGTGAATGCCCGTGCATGTAACATTAGGTGCCCACAGGTCAATGTTGTGACATTGCTGTGAATGGTCATACGCCTGTAAGATTAGGTGCACACAGGTCATTGTTATGACATTGCTGTGGATGCTCATGTGTGTAAGATTAGGCATGCACAGGTCATTGTTATGATGTTGTTGTGAATGCTCATGTGTGTAAGGTTAGGCGCGCACAGGTCATTGTTATGAGGTTGCTGTCAATGCTTATGTTCATGTAAGAGTAGGTGCACACAAGTCATTGTTATTATGTTCCTGTGAATGGCCATGTGCCTGTAAGATTAGGCACACACAGATCATTGTTATGATGCTGCTGTGAATGCTCATGTTTGTAAGATTAGGTGCACATAGGTCATTGTTATGATATTGCTGTAAATGTCAGATTATATCAAGATCATAACAATGACCTGTGTGCACCTAGGTCATTGTTATGATATTGCTGTGAATTTTCATGTGCGTGTAAGATTAGGTATATACAGGTCATTGTTATGAGGTTGCTGTGAATGGTCATGTGCCTGTAAGATTACCTACACACAGGTCATTGTTGTAACATTGCTGTGAATGCTCATGTGTTTGAGATTAGGTGCACACAGGTCATTGTTATGATGCTGCTTTGAATGCTCATATGCCTGTAAGATTTGGTGCACACAGGTCATTGTTAGGACATTGCTGTGAATGTTCATGTATGTGTAAGATTAGGTATAAACAGGTCACTGTTATGCTGTTGCTGTGAATGCTCATGTGTGAAAGATTAGGTGCCCACAGGTCATTGTTATGATGTTGCTGTGAATGCCCATGTGCCTGTAAGATTAGGTGCACATAGGTCATTGTTATGACATTTCTATGAATGCTCATGTGCATATAGGATTAGGCATACACAGGTCATTGTTATGAGGTTGCTGTGAATGATCATGTGCATGTAAAATTAGGTTCACACAGGTCATTGTTATGATGTTGCTTTGAATGGTCATCTGCATGCAAGGTTAGGTGCACACAGGTCATTGTTATGATGCTGCTGTGATTGATCATGCGTGTAAGATTAGGCGCACACAGGTCATTGTTATGATGTTGCTGTGAATGCTCATGTGTGTGAGATTAGGCACACACAGATCATTGTTATGATGCTGCTTTGAATGGTCATATGCCTATAAGATTAGGTGCACACAGGTCATTGTTATGATGTTGCTGTGATTTCTCTTGTGCCTGTAAGATTAAGTGCAAAAAGTTGATTGTTATGATGCTGCTGTGAATGCCCATGTGCCTGTAAGATTAGGTGCCCACAGATCATTTTGTATGATGTTGCTGTGAATGCTCATGTGCGTGTAAGATTAGGTGCACACAGGTCATTGTTATGATACTGCTGTGAATGCCCATGTACCTGTAAGATTAGGTGCACACAGGTGATAGTTATGATGCTGCTGTGAGTGCCCATGTTCCGGTAAGATTAGGTGCCCACATGTCATTTTTATGATGTTGCTATGAATGGCCATGTGCATGTAAGAGTAGGTGCACACAGGGCATTGTTATGATGCTGCTTTGAATGGTCATGTGTGTAAGATTAGGTGCACACAGGTCTTTGTTATGACATTGCTGTGAATGCTCATGTCCGTGTAAGATTAGGTGCACACAGGTCATTGTTATGATGTTGCTGTGAGTGGTCATGTGTGTAAGATTAGGTGCACACAGGTCATTGTTATGATGTTGCTGTGAGTGGTCATGTGTGTAAGATTAGGTGCACACAGGTCATTATTATGAAGCTGCTATGAATGCTCCTTTGCCTGTAAGATTAGGTACACACAGGTCATTATGACATTGCTGTGAATGCTCATTTGCATGTAAGAATAGGTATACACTGGTCATTGTTATGAAGTTGCTGTGAATGGTCATGTGCCCGTAAGATTATCCAAACACACGTCGTTGTTGTTACATTGCTGTGAATGCTCATGTGTGTGAGATTAGGTGCATGCAGGTCATTGTTATGATGCTGGTTTGAATGCTAATATGCCTTTAAGTTTAGGTGCACACAGGCCATTGTTATGATGTTCCTGTGAATGCTCATGTGCCTGTAAGATTAGGTGCATACAGGTCATTGTTATGTTGCTGTGAATGCTCATGCACGTGTAAGCTTAGGTATACACTGGTCATTGTTATGATGTTGCTGTGAATGCTCATGTGCATGTAAGATTAGGTGCACACAGGTCATTGTTATGATGCTGCTGTGAATGCTTATGTGCCTGTAAGAGTAGGTGCACACAGGTCATTGTTATGATGTTGCTGTGAATTCTTATGTGCATGCAAGATTATGTGCACACAGGTCATTTCTTTTGATGTTGCTGTGAATGGTCATGTGCTTGTAAGATTAGGTGCATACAAGTCATTGTTAAGAGGTTGCTGTGAATGCTCATGTGCCTGTAAGATTAGGTGCACACTGGTCATTGTTATGATGTTGCTTTGAATGCTTATGTGCCTGTTAGAGTAGGGGCACACAGGTCATTGTTATGATGTTGCTGTGAATGCTCATGTGCATGTAAGATTAGGTGCAGACAGGTCATTGTTATGATGTTGCTGTGAATGCTCATGTGTGTAAGATTAAGTGCACACAGGTCATTGGTATGATGTTGCTGTGAATTCTGATGTACATGTAAGATTAGGTGCACACAGGTCATTATTATGAGGTTGCTGTGAATGCTCGTGCATGTAACATTAGGTGCCCACAGGTCAATGTTGTGACATTGCTGTGAATGGTCATGTGCCTGTAAGATTAGGTGCACACAGGTCATTGTTATGACATTGCTGTGAATGCTCATGTGTGTAAGAATAGGCATGCACAGGTCATTGTTATGATGTTGTTGTGAATGCTCATGTGTGTAACATTAGGCATGCACAGGTCATTGTTCTGATGTTACTGTGAATGCTTATATTCCTGTAAGAGTAGGTGCACACAGGTAATTGTTATTATGTTCCTGTGAATGGTCATGTGCCTGGAAGATTAGGTGCACACAGATCATTGTTATGATGCTGCTGTGAATGCTCATGTTTGTAAGATTAGGTGCACATAGGTCATTGTTATGATATTGCTGTAAATGCTCGTATCATATCAGCATCATAACAATGACCTGTGTGCACCTAGGTCATTGTTATGATATTGCTGTGAATTCTCATGTGCATGTAAAATTAGGTATATACAGGTCATTGTTATGAGGTTGCTGTGAATGGTTATGTGCCTGTGAGATTACCTGCACACGGGTCATTGTTGTGACATTGCTGTGAATGCTCATGTGTTTGAGATTAGGTGCACACAGGTCATTGTTATGATGCTGCTTTGAATGCTCATATGCCTGTAAGATTTGGTGCACACAGGTCATTGTTAGGACATTGCTGTGAATGTTCATGTATGTGTAAGATTAGGTATAAACAGGTCACTGTTATGCTGTTGCTGTGAATGCTCATGTGTGAAAGATTAGGTGCCCACAGGTCATTGTTATGATGTTGCTGTGAATGCCCATGTGCCTGTAAGATTAGGTGCATACAGGTCATTGTTATGATGGTACTGTGAATGGTCATGTGTGTAAAATTAGGTGCCCACAGGTCATTGTTAAGATGTTGCTGTGAATGCTCATGTGCATGTAAGAATAGGTGCACACATGTCATTGTTATGATGCTGCTGTGAATGGTCATGTGTGTAAGAGTAGGTGCACACAGGTCTTTGTTATGACATTGCTGTGAATACTCATGTGTGTGTAACATTAGGTGCATACAGGTCATTGTTATGATGTTGCTATGAATGGTCATGTATTAAAGATTAGGTGCACACAGGTCATTGTTATGATGCTGCTGTGACTGCTTATATGCTTGTGAGATTAGGTGCACACAGGTCATTGTTATGACATTTCTGTGAATGCTCATGTGCATATAGGATTAGGTATACACAGGTCATTGTTATGAGGTTGCTGTGAATGATCATGTGCATGTAAAATTAGGAGTCATTGTTATGATGTTGCTTTGAATGGTCATGTGCAGTAAGGTTAGGTGCACACAGGTCATTGTTATGATGCTGCTGTGATTGGTCATGTGTGTAATATTAGGCACACACAGGTCATTGTTATGATGTTGCTGTGAATGCTCATGTGTGTGAGATTAGGCACACACAGATCATTGTTATGATGCTGCTTTGAATAGTCATATGCCTATAAGATTAGGTGCACACAGGTCATTGTTATGATGTTGCTGTGATTTCTCTTGTGCCTGTAAGATTAGGTGCACACAGGTGATTGTTATGATGCTGCTGTGAATGCCCATGTGCCTGTAAGATTAGGTGCCCACAGGTAATTTTGTATGATGTTGCTGTGAATGCTCATGTGCGTGTAAGATTAGGTGCACACAGGTCATTGTTATGATGCTGCTGTGAATGCCCATGTACCTGTAAGATTAGGTGCACACAGATGATAGTTATGATGCTGCTGTGAGTGCCCATGTTCCGGTAGGATTAGGTGCCCACATGTCACTTTTATGATGTTGCTATGAATGGCCATGTACATGTAAGAGTAGGTGCACACAGGGCATTGTTATGATGCTGCTTTGAATGGTCATGTGTGTAAGATTAGGTGCGCACAGGTCTTTGTTATGACATTGCTGTGAATGCTCATGTCCGTGTAAGATTAGGTGCACACAGGTCATTGCTATGATGTTGCTGTGAGTGGTCATGTGTGTAAGATTAGGTGCACACAGGTCATTGTTATGATGCTACTGTGAATGCTCCTATGCCTGTAAGATTAGGTGCACACAGGTCATTGTTATGATGTTGATGTGAGTGGTCGTGTGTGTAAGATTAGGTGCACACAGGTCATTGTTATGATGCTGCTGTGAATACTCCTATGCCTGTAAGATTAGGTGCACACAGGTCATTATGACATTGCTGTGAATGCTCATTTGCATGTAAGATTAGGTATACACTGGTCATTGTTATGAAGTTGCTGTGAATGGTCATGTGCCTGTAAGATTACCCGAACACACATCATTATTGTTACATTGCTGTGAATGCTCATGTGTGTGAGATTAGGTGCATGCAGGTCATTGTTATGATGCTGGTTTGAATGCTCATATGCCTTTAAGATTAGGTGCATACAGGCCATTGTTATGATGTTCCTTTGAATGCTTATTTGTCTTTAAGATTAGGTGCACACAGGTCATTGTTATGACATTGCTGTGAATGCTCATGTGCATGTAAGCTTAGGTATACACTGGTCATTGTTGTGATGTTGCTGTGAATGCTCATGTGCATGTAAGTTTAGGTGCACACAGGTCATTGCTATGATGTTGCTGTGATTGCTCATGTGCCTGTAAGATTAGGTGCACACAGGTCATTGTTAAGATGTTTCTGTAAATGCTCAGGTGTGTGTAAGATTAGGTGCACACAGGTCATTGTTATGAGGTTGCTGTGAATGCTCATGTGTGTAAGATTAGATGCACACAGGTCAATGTTATGATGTTGCTATGAATGCTCATGTGCCTGTAAGATTAGGTTCAAACAGGTCATTGTTATGATGTTGTTATGAATTCTCATGTGTGTAAGATTAGGTGCACACAGGTCATTGTTATGATTTTCCTGGGAATGCCTGTGTGCCTATAAGTTTAGGTGTACACCATCTAACACATGTCCAGTCATATCGGCTACATTCCTACACACAGTTTGACGATAGTATTACTCCTCAGTGGGGCAAAGTCATCATAACTAACTGACTCAGCTTGGACAATGGGTCACAATTATGATCATGATCAATATCTGTTGCTCGAACATCATCAGACTGGTTGGCCACACTATCCTCCCATTTGGAGGCTACACCATTAACCACAGAAATATCATCTCTAGGGTCAGATGGCACTGAACCTAATGCACTGTCCTCTCTGCCATTGGCTTTACTATCACATCCCTCTCAGGATCAGTTGACAGGCTTGTGGAGAAGGCAGGAAGTGGACATACTGGAGAGACAGATATATGTCCCAGAGACTTGCCTTCCTATGAAACAGGCTTATAATTCATGTGAAGTTGAGTTTATTCATTAGCCAGTTTAACCACAACCTAGACCAGGGGATGAAAAAGAGGAAATTGACACTGGACCTGGCACCCATGTCCATTATGGACAGAGGTAGCCTATAAATGCCTCACCCTCAATATCCTATTTGGATGCAGGACATCATTATTCTTTTGGGAAAACTTGGCTAGGCTTAGAAAGGCCCCCTAGCATGTTAACCTAGTAACAAGCTATGAATCTATGAAATACATTGATGATACATGTCATGTACATTGGCAGAGGGCAAATGAGGTGAGATATAAGTGAAAAACTTTGACACTTCCTTAACAATAAAGAATAACTGTGGAGAAAAAGACTTATCTGGTCATCGTGGCCCCATGGATAGTTCAATACCCCCTAGAGAGCAGTGAGCCATATTAGTCAAGCAACAAACAAAGGTGAAGGGTAATATAAAATCACACATACATACTGGCATACCTGACATGTCCTCCTCTGACTTCACCTCTGGTGTTGAGAGTTGAAATTCCACTGTGGTGTAAAAACAAGCAGGTACACAAACAGGTCAGTAGGAAGCACATACATATCATCACAGTGAATGCAAACAGATGCATACAACGCAATCATAGCAGATTAAAATAAATATACATGAAAGCTAACAGTGTCTGGAAGGCAAGGGCCATATGGACATGAACATAACATCATTACACATATGATCACACTGACACCAAACTGTCAAGGGATAGCACTTACAGAGATTGTGTTACCAGGTCTGTCATCCTGCGATGAGGCCAACCTCCATCAGCTATGCGTTGCACCTGCAGCTTAAAGTGAAACATAAGTGAAAAGTGTAAAAGTTATCGAACTGTGTTGAAAGTATGTGATGCTGTCATTTCTTATCATAAACATTATTAGAGAAGTGAGTCCCGCACTTATGTGTGAATTGTGATGGCCCGCATCACGTTGTGCCTCCAGATCTGTAGATGTCTGTGTTTGGGATGGTCAGCATCACATTGTACCCCCAGATCTGTAGATGTCCGTATTTGCTCTCAAGCACTGATTCACTGAGTGCAGTGTCTTTTTTCCTTTTCTTTTCTCTGTGTTTGTGTGATCATGGAGTTAGTATATATAAGGGGATATGGGGGGCAAGGTCCCACACATAAGGGGTGCAGGGGGGGCTTGCCCCTCTGCAAAAGCATGTTTTTAGGATACAGTACTTGTGGAGAGGGTTTTCAGTGAATTGAGTTTTCAGTGAAATAGGTTTGACCACACGAGTTTCAGTGTAATGAGCTTTCAGTGTTGTGATAGGGACCCATTCATAGAAAAGTATGTGGAGATATTTACATATATAAACATGTATATCAACATGAGCATTCCTATAGCTTTATGTTTATATAAGTGTCTGCAAATGTATCTTACATACAAATCTGTGCTGTTGCTTATCTCACAGTCGTGGTACTTTTTCATATATTGATGTGGGGTACATGATACCCTAGTAAATGCACTCTCCTTGGTCTTGTCATCCATAGACCATTAACACTGATTTGTTGTTCTGTCCACTGTGCCTAATAGAGATCACATTATTCTTCATATAATATATTAGGCTTTTAGCAACTGTACCTGCCATGTACTCTGTATTGAACTTAATCTGAATACAAATAATCACCTGTTAATAGTATATTATTACTATATCCATAAGTGTTAATCTTGTGTGTATCACATTTGCTGAACTCACCATTTATTGTAACCCTGCGTTGTTTACTGTCCTGAAACATTTCTTAGTGTCTACAGTGAGATAAGACGAAATTTGAAGGAGAAACCTAAATAATAGTCACCTCTGATGTAATTGTACCAAGAGTTTAGGTGTAATTGTTTTATATGTAAGGTGTATGGATAGCATACACCACAGCTCCCTCTATTTCTGCTGTATTATTGGCAAATAGTGAGCAACTTATACGTATTGTAGTGGTGCTTGGTTCACTTTATGCTATGCATGTCTTGCTTGTCCATCTTTTGGATGAGTGCCTGCCATCTCACATTGTCAGTGTTTGCAAAGTTGTAACACTGTGTATTAGCTGGGTTCTGCTCTTCTGACACTTGAATGTAGGTGCATCAGTATGTGTTTCAGGACACCTAGCAGAATCACATGTTTTTGCACATTACCATGTGTCACAATGCACTTTTGATGTGTGCTGTGTTATTGGAGCTTTGTCAGTGCTGTCTGAAATGTGCATATGCTGTTTCAAGGTGACACCAACATACGTATGTGTCTATGACCTGCTTGTCTCGTGTGATACTTAATGATGTATAATATGATCTGACACATATGTCACGTAGATGTATTGGAACATGGCCATGCTGTATATTGTAAGGACACTCTGTAAAGATGAAACCGATACATTCTACTCACAAGGTACAGTCAAAGTATCTGTTATCCATGCTGCACTGTTTGACTACTTTGCATACTCATCACAACTGTCCTATGCAATGTTACATGTGGGGATTTGCTTAACTGGACATATCCCACTTGGGATATATCAGCATGTTTGATAAGTTGCACATGCTACATTTTCATAATTTCATGGTTTTACAAGTTGTACATGTTACAGCTTCATCATTTCATGGCACTGGATTATTGAAAATTCAACAGATATGGTGGTGTTTCTCATTGAAGTATGAGACTGTCTATTTAGCAAATGCACTTTTCCTGCTGTGTCACTCACAACTTGCACAGATTAGCTTTGCATCTAACTTATGGCATTGTTTACTGTAGCGCTGTAAACCATGAGTCCACGAAGCAGCACACCATTGGTCAAGACAGAAAAAAACCTTAATACCGAGTTAAATAAAAAACAATAATGTAGAGCTGCCAAAGGTTCCGAACAAGAAAAAACAAATGCTAAGAAACTTCGATAACCACCACGGAATGATAACTGTTAAAATTCTCTTTAATAAACTTAATAAAATGAAATATGATAAGTGCTTTTGGCAAAAATGCCTTCTTCAGATCTTAAAATTCATGACATAAAAATCAGAATTTAAAAG
>NC_056736.1:609891020-609926020 GCF_019279795.1 Protopterus annectens | reverse complement strand
GATTTATGAGCATACTTATGACATAAAGAAGGAAAAAGACAACTAATGCTCTTTTTAGACACTTGGAGAACTTCCCTGATCACACTTTTAAATTTAGTGTGTTAATAAAGGTGGAGAGGAATCCAGGGGGAGGTCCTTGGTCAGTATACTTCGAGAGACAGGAGGTTGTATGGCAATTGTGTCGTGGTCAGTATATTTGGAGAGACAGGAGGTAATATGACAATTGTGACTTGAAGCCTATAGGCACCCAGGACTTAATGAAGCAGTTAGTATAGCCACCATGTTAAAGTTAAAAGCTTTTGAGAGATTAAAAAAAATATATATATATAAAGTTTTCATTTCTTTAACCTTATGAGTAGAATACATGTATTTAGATAAGAATGTATTTTAAAGTATTTAGACAACCTATATAGGCTATCTGAATTATTTTAGGTTTATGGTGTTGATCTTTGCATTATTTATTATTGCTTGCAATTTTTAAGCACAAACTGTTTAAACGTATACATAGTATGTGGATATGTCTTTAAATTTTTCATCTGGGGCTAGTGATCACATGACTTGCCTCTCTTTGATATTTAAGAAGCACTCTGTGTTTAGAACTATGTCTGAAGAAGTTTTTTTAAAGTTTAAAAACGAAAGCGTTTACATCGTATTAAACGTCATTTGAATATTACGTTTGGCTGTGTTGTTGTCCTTTGGACTCGGCTTTTGCTTTTTGCCTTTATATGTTGTCCAGATATATGGCATATTGTTGTTGATCAACATGCACATGTTGCAGAAGTTTACATTCTGCTTCCACACATATGTTCTTTAAACTCGTATCACTGTACAAGATGATTTACCCTTTGGAGATGTGCACTTGCTCAGTTTTTTAAATTGTCTTAGATTACAACCATCTCTGGCTTATAGGGATGTCAGCATAGCACACACCCTTGTTTCAGGCCTGTGATGTGTATGACTTGAAAGTCTGTCTTATGATTGTACTACTCAGCCTTATGGGCCAGCACTAGCTGTTTTTTATATCAAGACAATATGTAAATCATTGCTCTTGCTCAGTAAACATCATATAGTGGTGATTATACTGATGTGTGTGCATGTGTCAAGTCATTATAGAAATTATGTGCTGCAGCTAAAAATGTGTAATGTATGCCTACCTTGATAAATCTCTTAACTGCATATTGCTATGTGCTAGTGATACATCTGATTATACCATTCATTGGCATGTGAATAACAAACAGAGATACTCAGGTATTAATTTGTGTGTGCTTTTTCGCAAGCACATTAGGTACTGGTCTGTATAGGTAGAGTTGGCATACTGCAGGGTACAGCATTTGATTCTGACAACTGATTATTGGCTAGCCTTGTAATAGTCTACAGGATGACAGCTTTGTGTTTACCTATGAACCTACTGAGATGTTGAATGACATCTCATTGGTCTGTTATTTTTCATATCCACTACACATGGTATTATTGACAGGTTGTACTACACACCTGTGATGTTGACAGACCCTACACTTTCACACACATTCCATCATGTGTGCTCCCCCCAATCAGATTATTTTGTTTCTGATCTATTGCATACTTTTTATGACTGCATTGTTTCTGACATATACCTCTTGAAAATGTGTTGCCATGACAGACATGACAGCCAGATGTGTACTTTGCTAGGGTTGGATATATATTGCATATTGTGACAGCACCACTACAGATAGGGTAATGCTTACAATGCTGGCATATCCCCTGAATAGTTATTTCCATACTGTATGCAATCTGGGAATGTTGCATTGTTATACATATTGATGTTATCTGTTACCATTTTAGCTTGCTATTACAATGTTTCTGGATTATATTTACTGTCATGTTACAGAATCCAGGACCTGTGCCAGCCTACCTATCTGCAGGAGATGACATAAGTGCTCTCAA
The DNA here is from genome assembly GCF_019279795.1 of Protopterus annectens. NCBI lineage: Eukaryota > Metazoa > Chordata > Ceratodontiformes > Protopteridae > Protopterus > Protopterus annectens. The sequence continues at coordinate 609,924,097 of NC_056736.1, read as the reverse complement.
CCTTCCCCAGTGGAGATCAACTCCCACGGAGGACACCAGGATGAAAATGATGATAATGGACCAGGCCATCATTCCAGCAAAGAAATGATGACCTTCCCCACCCAGTATAAATGACCTGAAGGACCAGATCCAAGATGTTGTCATAGAAATCTTCCTGAACCAGATGCAGGCCCTCATGGGAATGTTTTTCCAGGACATGGCACTAACCATGCTTGATTCCTTCTGGCAGATCACATGTAAGATCATTCATGATGTTTGATCCAATCAAGGAGGGCACTCTGCACCATAATTCTTGACTATGTGTGGGTTCTACTTATATCATGCTACCTGCACGGTGTATTCCTATAAAGGTTTTCTTTCATTTATATGCATATATTTGTTCACTCTTCCCATTCTGCAATCATGCTTTGACTATGTACCTTATGATGCATGCTTCATAACTCATCTCTTATGGGGCTATATCATTTATCTGCATAATGATATATCTTCAGATATATCAGTGCCATAATCACCATCATGTCATGTGAACTTACAATGCTGTCATTTAGATTGACAGTGTTATTCCTGCACTGCCTGTGGTCTGCATCATCTGCATACTGTGGCCCATATTACCATTTATGATCCTCTAAGATATTACATGTGACAGCTAGATCTGACACAGATTTCAGGCCAAAACTGACCACACAGTTGTCATGTTGACAGTGCTCATGTGACAACATGAAAAGGTGATGACATATGATATGTTTGCGACAATACACTTGCTAACATTAATGACATTCTACACATATCCACCTGTGATGTCATGTGCACATGACTGAGAAATGTACATTCTTTGCATACATATTTGTTGCAATGCTGGTGTTGCATTGTTTTTGAAATACTTACCATATTGGGGAATTAGCTACATTTGTGACATAATGTTTCAGAGACTCCCATGTGCAATCTGTACCGTGTGTAATATTCCATGGCTGTTTGTGTACCTTATATTATCTACTTCAATTCTATTACCATCATTTATGCTTATATTATGCACCTGTGCTTAACATGTCTCAGTGCTACATGGCATGAATGGCTTCATTTGACATTCAACGTGTTTATTTTGTCATCATATTAATGTCACCTGTACTGTTTCACTGTAGTGTTCAACCTCATGTTTATGACACAAGACCACCTTTCTTGCCTGTTACACGTTTACATTCCTCAATAGTAACATGCCTGCATTGTTTTGTATGGCTGTACATTTGTATGGCCCTAGGAATACCAACCCACAAATAGACCCTTATTATGTACTCATATAATTGATTATTGCTTCTGCTTGAAGTTTTCTATAGGTTTACTCGACTGTCCTTTGATCACTCATACACAGTTACAATTAAAATAACTATTACTGTTTGTGGGTGTGCCACTCTCTACCTTATGTTTTCATGGCAGTATATATGGGTATATGATAGTCACCCTACATTTTTGTATGTACCTATGCTACTTGCCGTTTACCTGTTGCATGTAACTGTATTTTTTGTGTCATTTGTGCACATATACCTAACATGCAATCACATATGGATGAGGCACATATGTCAGACATTGTCCCCTTCCTGCATGTACCTTGCAGTCTTTTATGCCTCACTTGCAGTCTGTATTGTGTGTGGGAGGGGGGGGGGGCATGCATGTGAGATGGATGTATGTGGATATGCATGTTTTTATGTGGCTACTTTAAGCAGACATGCTTTTTCTTAGCACTGTGGGCATAGCTTGTCCATTTTCCATCCCCCTAATAGCTTTTGGCTATGTGTTACATATCTACTTAGCATATGTATATGTTTATGTGTGCCCTTGTGTACTGTGGCATAATTAGCCTGTAGGTATACAGTGCTTGTAGGATGCTATGCTACCATGATAGGCTGTCATACGCATGCAATTCATATACACACACTGCATTGGTCATTGTTATGTTTCCACCTGTATGCAATTTTTAGTGGTGTGTTGTGTATTCCCCTGACATACCTTCTATGTTTCATGCATACATGTTACTTCAAAGGCTCACTTATGTTCATTTCTTGCATTTTTATGATACTTTATAATGTATCTGTATCAACATTTATTTTCTGCATGGCAAGTTAACATTACATGCCATCGATTGGGAGGTGTGTGCTGATCATACTGAATGTTCTGCTTGTATGATATGATTGCATGACACATATCTTTATTGCCTACCTGAACACCCATATGTTTTGCTCTGGAAGTAATGTCTCCTTTGATGACAGGGCCCCATTTCTCCTTTCCAACTATGCATTGTGTATATTTATTGTGTTATTACATAGCCACTGAACTCATTTGTGGCAGTACTGCTGCTTGGCTCTGTGCATAGTTTTTAGCTCTTGTATGCAGGTGGTAGAGGTTCTAATCTGACCTCTGCTTTTTTGCTCCTACATTTCCTTTTCTGGATGTGCTCAGCCTTGCTGTTGCTCTGGGAACACTTGCACTGCCAACAGTCTGTTGGATGATGTTGTTTGTAGCTCATTGTGATGTACCACAGTGCTTGCTATCCCCAGTTAGTGGTTTCTGTCATATGCCCACCATCAATCACAGTCCTTTTAGTATGACTGTCAAACAGTTTGCAACATCTCAGCACTGCTTTGTGCATTGGTAAGTAATGCATTATTGTGGTGAATTATTGCTGGTATGTATCCCTACCCTGTTGTCAACTTTCCTTAACCCATGTTGTGCAGTACATATGCGTTTGTTGTCTGTGTAGCTCATCTACCCTCTATGCATACCACCAACCATTATCTGTCCTGTACTGTGATATATGTTGCATGTTTGTACCAACACTTTACCCAATTCCACTTTCTATGGCTGTTCCATACCTTCAGTTCTCCAAAAAATAAAAAAAGTGGCCTAATCCCACCAAAAAAAAAAAAAAAAACTCCCATGCTCCCTTCATTTTCCCTCTGACCTTCCTCTTTACAAATCTCTCTTGTGTGACCCTCTTCTTCAACCTCACCCAGTATATGCTTTCCTATCACCCTATTTCCTTGGGGGGGGGTGTTCTCCACACATATCCTGCATCCATTGTTAGCTAAAGTTACGGATGGCAATGTGGCCATGTAATTTTTGTGGATTATGATGAATTCCACAAATATATACATCTCTGTCTTTCTCTCTCTCTGTCTCTCTCTCTCTCTATATATATATATATATATATATATTTATATATATGGGTCTACTTCAAAATATCGAATACTTACATTATCAAATCCCATTTCATCGAACCTTGCTTCATTGAATCTCATTATATCAAACTCCTGGAGCTACAAAAAGGAACCCCAGGAAAGGAAACACTTGGCCACCATGGTGAACATTGCCCTTCCTCTACTATAGTGCAAGCTCAGAGTTGTTATATTTAGTTAGGGAGGGTGGGAGGAAAAAACCCCCATTTGGAATTTTTTTTGTTTTTCTGTTTGTTGTTTTGTAGGACTTGTTGTTGGGACACATTTGTGTCCCAGAGAATCCTCCTTTTGTGGAATAGACTCCCTCTCCATGTAAAGCAGAGTACCTCATTAAACCTTTTTAAGCGCAACCTTGATAACTGGATAGGGGAACAGAAAATACAGCCCTGGAATTCCACCTGTGTCCCTGCTGGACAGTGGCATAGGGTGCTGACTTGTTGGGACATGGGCTAAATTCTTGGCTAGGCTTGTAAGGGCCTCAGGGCCAATAGCCTAGTAACCTCTGATGATCTTATGATCCTTTCTCAGGGTTCTCTTTCTTAGTTCTGGGGAGTTTGATATAATACGATTCGATGAAGTGAGGTTTGATGGAATGAGATTCAGTAAAGTAAGTATTCAATATTTTGAAGTAAATATATATATATATATATATATATATATATATATATATATATATATAGTACTACCACTGAATTTTATGACATTATCTCTAATATATTGTGAATATTGGTAGCACACTGGAACTATTCCCAATGCACCTTTATATTCTGTCAGTATTTCTGCATATTATGGACATGTTTGTTTGGTTTTGTATGCCTGTCAAACATGTGGCTTGCTAATGGACTATATCTACTTATGGACATTTTGTCATCGGCTTGTGGTTTAGGAGTATGAATGTCATTGCACTGGCATTACTGCTTATCTGTTGTGGCTGCATTACACTGTGATATACTTTTCAGAATAAGATGCAGTTGAATATTACCTGCTTTCCTGCAAATCTTGTGTTAAGCTCAACACACTCTGTAGAGTTCCACAATCATTTTGGAATCCACCCCAACGGATATTGGATCAGAATAGGAGTTGTCATGAATAAGTCTAGAGCAATGTGGGGTATTATTTCTTAGTTTTCTAAAATAGCTAAAGAAGGCTTTATACGTGTCTTTGACTTCAGAGGCCAGCCTAAGCTCATGGGCTTGTTTAATGTTTTTGATAACATTTTTTTTTCTTTTGATATTACCCTTGAGATGAGTATTTGTTAGCTACTAAATGATTTATGGAGTTTCCTTCTTTTGTTGTGTAGTGTATTTATGCCGGTGGACCACTAGGGAAATTTGTTTTTGAATTTTCCATGATATTTGGTTATTGTAGGGACTGATAGCCTCTGCATTTTCGTAAATAGGTGGAGAATCATTACTGAAGCTTGCTGCTCTATCAACATCAGGGGAAGTACAGTCATATGTGTATTTTTATGTTTTGTTGTACAGTTGGTTAAGGATGACATTTTTACAGTCCTTAAATTCAGTGATCATGAGATTATAAAAGTTAAATTACTGCTAGATAATTCCACCAAACTGAAGTCTAAACCAAATACAGGAAAGGTTAATAACAGACTATATGGAAGAAAGACAGTCAAAAGGGGTTGGGAGGATGGCCTTACGGTTAAGGTGTTTGCCTTACAAACACAAGGTACAGGGTTTGAGTCTCACAAAGGATAATTGGCTAGGCTTAAAATGTCTCACAAGGGCAGTTAGCCTAGTACTAATCTATGAACCTATTATGTAACACTAATTGGAGTGATGCAGTCACTGAAAAAACTGCAGAAGGAATGTGACTAGTTTTTAAAGGGAAAATAAAAGCAAAAAAAAAAATTGTTTAACATCAGGATCTAGGAGCACCAGGTCTGGAGGATATATTTCCATAAGAACAAGACAATGGAGATAAGTGATAAAAATACAAAAAATTAGATCCAACTGTTAAGTTTTAAAAGTGAAATAACCAAACTGATCAGCTAAATCAAACATGGTATGAGATCAGGAAAAAAACTGAAGAAAATGTATATAAAGATATCAAGCATAACAGGAAACCATTTTATACATACATGAGATGTGGTAGGAGTTAAAAAACATGCAAATTGATAAATTGTGCATAGATTCCAAAATTTATTCTCAGATTAGAGATTATAGCTATATTTACAAAAAATATGCAAAACAGTTTGGATCCACATAGGGGGTGATACATTTTTCTAGTAAAATCCAAATAACTTTCAATATTAAAATTATATTATATTGAAATTATATTATATTGAAAAAGAACTATGCAAATTGGAGCCCTCTCCAAAAAAAACACAGGCAGAAAATGAGATTTGTAGTAATGACCTGAAAACAGCATGGACTTAGTACTCTTATATCTGTTAAGTTATTCACTAGGTCATTCGATATGTCATACCTCTCCAATGTCCAGATTTTCACAGAATGCCCAGATTTCTACTACATATTTTTAGCCCGCTTCTCATAAAAATTGTGGCTTTGTGAAAAATCATTGATGAATGAAGTCCCTAAATAATAATAAACATTTGAATTTCAGGCTTCATACCCTTCAGAAAATGCATGCTGCCACAAACCTGTTATTTTAGCGACTTTTTTAAGTTTATAAAAGCAATATTTATGTTTGTCCCTGATTTTGGAACTTTGTTCCACCATTATTTTTGGTTTTGTCCAGATTCCTTGCACCTAGAGGTTGAGAGCTACGAAGTATGGGGAGATGCCTTAAGACTGAAGACATGCACCTATTAAACCCAGCTTTAAGGGAAAGAGGAATAGGAGAAACCCAGAATGGTATAGACCCATACGTTTATTTTCTTGTTGTGGAAAATAATAGAGAATTGTATTTTGGATAAAGTATTGTCAAAATTGTAAAGGGTGGGACTTGAAACCATAGATCGGCATGCATATGTCAACAACAGATCTAGAACTATCTCTAACATGATTTCTATAATAATATAATGATGACTATAAATGAAAAAGTGTGATTTGATGTAATTTTATATAGATCCGATTTCAGTCTTTGTTAGGGTGAAACACTAAACAGTGATCAAAAAAATTAGGACAACTAGATATTAATGTAACCAATAAAATTGATAATTACATTGCTTACAAATAGGACATATAAAGTATCATACAGCAACTGGACAGGTGAAATTCAAAGTTACAGTCAGGGTGTCCCACAGGGCTCTATCCTAGGCCCATACTTGTTGAGAGAGTATCTTTCAGGTCTGTTTATTTCATCTGATGTGCTGTGTGACTAAAGTGATTACATCTGTAGAGACAAAATATGTTTGCTATGAAATGCATCAGAAACTAAGCATATGAGATTTGAGAGACAAAAAATAAAGCGTAAATATTTAAAACAGCACACAATGATTGAAACGGTTGATTCTTTTAAAGACCTGGGTATATGGGTAGATCCAGCTTTGAGGTTTTATAACAATATTAACCAACTGGTTAATGATTGTTATAAAACTATAGGCTGTATGAAAAGATTGATGAAGTCTAGGAAATCAGAAATGATAAAACCATTGTTTGCAAGTCATATCAGATGCAAAGTAGAGAAATATTGAATAACAATAATATAGAAACATTATCACAAAATTAGCATGAGTACATTGGAAAAAAGAATGCCAGCAGAAGTGTACCAAGGGTACCCATGGCATAACATTTTAAATTATAATATTAAAATATCTGAACTTGTACAGTGTTTCATATAGATATGTAAAAAGAGACCTTATTCAGGTATACAGGGCATTTAAAGACAGCTACCTCTGAGAATGTTTGGGGTTATCAGAGTAACAGAGACTCATCAGATAACTTGTGCCAGAGATATCGGAATGAGAGATGTATTACTTATTTATCTTGCAAAGTAGCTGATGCATGGAATGGACTACCAAATTACATTAAAGCAAGTACTAGTGTAGATACATTTAGGAACAAATTAGACACATTATGGGGATGATTGCTTTGGTATATTGGCAGGCTAAAAGGGTATTTTTACCCACGCCATTAATATTTGTATGTCTGTATGTATGTATAAGTAAAATTAAGTAAAACTAACAAGATGTCCCCATAGGCATCAGGTGAATGCTGGAGATGTGGAGGAGAAGTATTAAGCACGTGGGAACATATTTTTTGAGTGTAAATACAGCATTTTAAACAGGAGCTTCAAGATGAGGTAAGAATGACTTGGGGGTGGGGGGGTTGGGTCTTATCATAGATGTTTTTACAGAACTGCCATAGAAATGGAAAGGGTAGACATGTAAATCTACAAGGTTATGGAAATGTAAAGAGAATTCTAAAATATCTGAGGTAAAGCACATGATAACTGAGGTCAGAGACTCAAAACTAAAGCATCATGGACAGGACAGGAATAAATTGATTATATGAAAGTGAAGCCAGTGGTAGAGACAGCTAAGGAGCAATGAAAAGTTATATAATTAAGATAGGGGAGGGAAGATTGACATGGGCCCCCTTGGAATGTAAGAATAGAAATATTGTTACAGAGCTGAATGAGTGAAAAGAGGATGAATGCAGACAGGGGTGATTTAATATACTCACTAGTGGAATGCAAAGTACATGCAATTAGTTCTGTTTACATAAAAACTCCTATTTACATTGTAGTTAATATATAACTAGTCTGAATATGATACTAGCTAAGGGAGACAGAGATATTATGATGGAGGAAATACAATGAAAGTGAACATATTGGCATGTGCTATGGAATATGTTCTATAAGCATGAGGTACTTAGAAAGTGGATATGGGTAACTGAAAAACACATTTTTTTTGTTTGTAAATGATAACTGCAAAAAATGTCTTGTCAAGGATTACCCAAAAAACAAGTAGGTGAAACAGAAACATAAATATCTCTCAACTTCTTAGTGCAAGAAATCTGGACAGAGCGAATATGTAATGGGGTACAAATGCTCAAAAATAGGGACATAATTTAAATATTGCCTTTATAAACTTAAAAAAAGTTGTTAGATTAACAGTTTTTGCATTAGCATGTATTTTCTGAAGGATATGAATCATGAAATTCAAATGTCTGTCATTATTTAGTGACTTCAGTCCTCAGTGATTTGCTAGAAATCCACAAATGTTATGAGGAATGGACCAAGAGTATGAGTCAAAAAGCTGGGCATGCTGAGAAAATCTGGACAGTTGAGAGTTATATGTTGTGATGATAGGATGTACTGCCAGCTATGCCAGGATGAGCAGGGCAGTGGATGTGTAACATATACCAGCATAGCTAGCTGAAAATTAATAAAGAATTATATGTTATTTGTATATCAAGCTGATTTGTACAGATGCTTGTATTGAAAAATGTATTTGGAAAGCTGCTTGTGTTAAAAATGTGTCAACAGTGTGCCCAGCTGGGCAGAAAAGAAATGTACATGCATTATTGTAACTGTTTAGGTGTATATATTGTAACAGAGGATACTTAAAGAGAAGAGATTAATCTCAATCCACCTGACTTTGACAAATAGTAAGAAAATTAATTACTGGGCCTAGGCCATAAAGATGTTATCTCACAGTTTTGAATGAAGCTAGAGATGCGATGTCTGTAAAAAGTATGGTTTGTTTGTCTCTGTAGAAGAAGTAGAATTTTGTAATGATTTTATGACTTCCAGTAGCTGCACCAGATCTTAGTAATGCTCTTGTGTGTGTATTATTAGCATGTATGTGATAAATCCTGACAGTTTCTAGCAATGGGGGGTTGCATGGGAACCAGAAGTCAAATGACCAGATGTATGTGATATCATTCTATACAGAAATAATGTTTTAATATTAGAAGAGACTGAAGTCTCAGCAGCAGTCTGTTTCTTGGAACCTGACATAGTAGGATCTCTTAAGTACTTCATCTTGCCTTGCTCAATTAAGTAAGTGGGAACAGTACTTCTCTAGATAATCAGGAAAATATAGTGTGAATAGTTAAGTACTATTTTTCTGTAACTGTGTCAGTCTTTCCAGCTGTGTTATTTTTGATATTTCCTGTGATTGAAACTCTGGTGTTTACTGTAAATAGATATTTCATATGTGTTTTATTATTTATTATCAAATATATTTAAAATTTTCATTATGACTGGTTCCTTTAGAGAATATTTTAACTTTTGAGAATACTTATATATATTGGTAACACTACGGCCACTCTGGAAGCCTGGCTGTTTGGTCAACATTACCAATGGTATTAATATTAATTTCACTCAGTATAATTGGGTACCCTTGTAAGACCCTTTGGTAGCTGGCTTTGTAGTGTCTAGTGGCAGAGATAACTACCTTATAGTCTGGGCAGAAGGGGGCAGAGTGGTTAAACCTTCCCAGGTGCGTGTGTGTGTGTGTGTGTGTGTGTGTGTGTGTGTGTGTGTGTGTGTGTATGTGTGTGTGTAAATCAAATCTCACAGTGTGTATGTGTGTGTGAGATACTTGGAGCAGGGACATGAAGCACTGGTTGTACAGACAGACAGAGTGGTGGAGGACTTGGCTTGGATACTCAGCTGAGGACATAACTGTGCAGCTGTGCCAGTGGGGAGCCTTATTAGAGACCTGGGGAGAAACAGAGAGAGAAACCCAGACCATGAGCTGACTGTGTTCTCTGTGTGCTCTTAGGGGAAATTGTGCTTGATGCAGAGCTGTATATGGAAATACTGGGTGTACCCATTTTTGTTCCAAGTGAACATTCCATCTTCAGTGTCGGTGGTGAGGACTGAGGCTCCTTGATCACTGGCCCATAGTGGGGATGTCACATATTGGTGGCAGTGGTGTGATTTTAATGTAGGCAGTTGTCACTGAAGGTCTGTGTATTCCCAGCAGCCACAAGTTAAACATTCAGCATTTCAGTATCACAACAGTTTTATTTATTTTTTGTTAGTTTAGTTCAGTTATGAAAAGCAAGCAAAGATGTCAGCAAAGAGTTATGGCAAGCTGACAAAGAATCAGTTGGCCAAGGTGTGCAAAGCCAAAGGACTGGCGCATGCCACCCTGACTAAAGAAATTATTTCAGCCTTAGTCATAGCTCAGACCAGCAACCAGGAGAATACCCAGTATGTTGATGAGAATTTGCAGCCCTTAGAAACAGGACAGTTCAACTTTTCTTCAGAGAACTTAAAAATCTGTCTGGAGTTAGAGACTTGAACTGGAGGCCAAACATTTGGAATTAGAATAAGCAGAGAATCTGCGGTATTTGGGGGCTAAAGAAAATGAGAAACTGTGGTGTTTGGAGGCTGAATAAACAAGAGAGAATGCAGTATTTGGAGGCCAAAGAAAATGAGAAGCAGGGTCAACATGAGAGGGAGATGCTGACTCTTTGACAGGGTCATGGAGGTAATAGGGAAAGCAATTGCCAAACTCCAGAAGCAATAAAGGGCAGCAAATTCCTTCTGAATCTTTAGATGTACCCTGGATATTAGTGGAAAGGGTGGAAAGGCATACGGGAACATTCCTGTCCAAAGAAAAGAAAAGGCATCTGTTTTCCAGGCCTTCTTGCATGGAGTCCTGGAACAGAGTTTTGCAAGTTGCATTTTCAGAGCGGAGGCAAAGAGGTCTACTTGAGAAACTCCCCACAGATAGAGCAAATCTTGCAAGACCCCTTGATCTAGTTTCCATTAATGAGGGTCTGTCCTGGTCTCATTCAGCTTGTCTGATGCACAATTTTGCTCTGATGTAGGATGCCTGTTGAGTGAAATTGTGCTGTGAGGCTATATCCCAAGCTATCATGGTTAATCTGCAAAGGGGGTACAACCAACTTCCCCCTTAGCTGTTGATGTATCACATGTATTGTCTGTTACCACTTGAAGAGGTCTCGGGGACCAAAGATGGTTCAGAGAGTTGAATGACTTGATCAGTGCAAGCACCTCCTTGATATTTATCTGCTTGGTATTCCACATCCCCTGCACTTTTATCCCACCTGAAACTGCTCGCCGAGCAAAGTCAGATGTGTTTGTGATGACTGACTGCTTTGCTGATGGGAGGCAGAAGGAGAGACCTGGATTTAACAATATCTGTTGTCTCCACCAAAAGATTTCTCTTCTGACAAGTGCCAATACTTCTGAGAAGATAAATGGTGTTTATGCATGGAACAAACAGATGAGATAGACCACTGCATCTTTCTAATGTGGAGTTTTGCCAGGGGTCTCATGAGAATCACAGAACCCATGAGATCCAAAATCCTGACTGACCAAAGTCAGAGTGCAAAACCTCTAAATAAAGATCTATTTTTATCATGTGGAAGAAAAGTTCTTCGAATTGAGGCATCTGGATGACATCCCAGGAACATAATCCTGTGTAAGTGAGTCAAGAAAGACTTTGAAATGTTCTCTTGGATGCCAGCTTGTGCAAGTGATTTCTCACCCAAGAAAGAGATTCCTGGCATTTTGAAAAAGACTGCAAAATAAGAAAGTTATCCAACTATGAAAAAATGTGGATAACCCATAGCCTGCAATGAGCTATAATTGGAGCTAGACACATTGTGGGCACTCTTATCCTTATTAGAACAAGTATGATTGGAATTAACTAAGTGCTTAGCAGCAGTGGAGTCAACTAAGGTTATAGCTACTGGATCAGGTTTGGGAATAGTGTATGAAACACTGAGGAATGTTGTACATCCTATATACCTTTTAGGGAGAGCTGGCTGACTATCAGAAAAATTGAGGTAGTAAGACACATCCTCTAAAGCAGACAGGACAGGAGGAGTAGGTGTAGGTTCTAGAAAATCCTTCTGTAACAATACATGGTATTTTCTGAGGGACTGAGAAACCTTAGTGTTCTCCCTCTGAAAATACTGCAACATTCTAGCAATAGTCTTAGAGAAAGAGAAAGCGCCGCAGGGACAATCAGAAACTGAGCTCTCCTCTGAGTCTGAATCAGAAATGTGAGGACAAAACCCTGAATCTGCCCCCGCATCTTCCTGTTCAGATTCAGAATCCTGAATATCTTCAGGAAAAGAGGACTCCCTCTTTGTTTTACCAGAAACTACTTTACAAAAATGATCAATAGTCTGAATTAAACCCTGAGCCGGAACCAGTAAACTACTCTGACCCACATACATTTGAGGAGGGATAGACATATACTTGGTTTTCTGTTTCTTTTTGACAGGATAAATGGGGCCAACAGTGTTACTAATGGTAGCTGCTGCTTCCCCAGGGATGGGCACAGCATTCTGGCACAAGAGAACTATCGAGCGTGGCTCTCCCTTACCCGCTGAAGGGAATCCAACAGCTGCAGAGGACATGGCTAATTCCTGGTCCATAGTGCTGCAAGTGCTACACCAGAGGGAACCAGAGTAAAAGGTGAGTGGGCTGAGGTACAACAAATGGCCACAACAGAGTCACTCACCAACATCTGAGGCAAATTGCTGACCTGCTGTGCTGACAAAAGTTGTCTGCTTAACTTTTTCTTTTTGTGAATGAAAGAAGGACTGATAATGGGACCAGCAATCTTTTCCATGGTCAAACCGAAAATGGTGCCTCTTTCCCAGGGAAGACAAGCAGCAAATGCTGGTAAAACTACCAGTCCACAAAAATTTTTCTTTTTGACAAAAAATGTAGTAAAAAGCACTTTAAAACACTATGGCAGCCCCACAATAGAAAAATAAACACAATTTCTCCACAGAAAATATGTTTTCAGTTAGTTTGCCTACTTTTATACTAACAGAAAAAATGAGTGCTGCATTTGAAAGAACATTGCAGTCTTGAGACAGTCCTTTAAAAACACAACACTCCTAGCTTTAAAATAACTTTCCTGAACAGGAAAGTAACAAGATTGCAATCAATTTAAGAAAATGGAAGTTTTTTTCCCCAAAGGGAAGCTGGCCATCAATCCCCAAATGCCTCAAAGGAGTGTACTCTTTGGTGGCAGTAAAGCTCTGAAGGCCTTCTTGCCTAAATTTGTCTTTTAGCCACCTTAGCTGAAGGTGCTCTAAAGCTTTGGAAGTTGGCTGGCTGTTATGTCCTTGCAGGATGTAACCCATATAGCTAAGGCTACTGCAGCAGCAATTAATATGAAGAACATTTCTCTGTAGGGCCCAGTTAGAGAACAATTTTGCTCCAAGTCCATGCAGTTTTGAACTCATCATCGAAAGAGACATCAGGCTGCTAGTTGAAATCCAAAGGAAGACCGCAAGCAAGACTGGTGGCAGGCAGAAGGGATACAGTTTTCTCACCTGAGACAAGAAGTAATGAGGAGCATATGATATTGGTGCACAGAATCATGCCATGGAGATGTGAATGGTCCTCTTGAATAGAAAAACAAAGAGGAAGGAAGGGAATGGGTGGAAGATTCTAGGAATAACTTCCTGGATCTCCAACATTGCTTCTTGTACAGAAAGTTCTAGGTCCAAGGAACGTACTACCAGAATGGGTGCTGGAGAAGGCCATGGAACGTACTACCAAAATGGGTGCTGAAGAGGGATTCAAGTTGGCATGGGGCAAATGCAGAAACAGTTACATAGAAGACAGGGATGAAAGGAGGTAGAATGTTAAGTACTCATAAATGCAGCACAGACTGACTTATTGTCTCCTTCTTCTGTTAAGTGTATAATGTATTTTTTACTACTGTTTTCTCTGGAATTTCTGTGGCTATTATTTTATCTTGTGTGACAAAAATTTCAATTTGACTCATAATGTCTAAATTTCTTTATTTCCTGTTTTGTATTATTTCTTTTTCTTATTCTTATTTTTATTTATCCATCGGGGCAGCCATGGTGGTGCAGTGGTTAGCGTTGCCACCTCACAGTAAGAAGTTCTCTGGTTCGTTTCTTGGCTGGGGTGCATTCTGCGTGGAATCTGCATGTCCTCCCTGAGGTTGCGTGGGTTTCCTCTGGGTGCTCCGGTTTCCTCCCACATCCCAAACACATGCTGTAGGTGGATTGGCCACTCTCAATTGGCCCTAGGTTTGAGTGTGTGCATGTGTGTGCCTTCTGTGGAAGGCTGGGTGCCAGGCTGGCAACTCAGCACCGTATAAAACTCCATTGCCAGTCATTCTGCAGATCGTTGTTCCACTGTGGTGACCCCTAACTGGGATAAGCCGAAAGGAGATGATAACATTGAATTGTGTTTGCTGGTTAACTGATTAATATCAGTTTTTGATGCATATTATATTTAATCCTCTTTAGCAACTGTCCCTGGAACCTTTCTTCATGAGATCATGCATAAAATGTACTCTGTCTAGTCAAGCTTTCCTGGTCATGAAGTGCAAATGAATACAATACTGAGTGCACATAGTCTATGCTATGTGTGGATACATTTTCTGGATAGCCAACAAGTGTGCAAATATTTTTTTCAATTGGCCTTGTAATGCGTACAGTGGTTTTTCTGAGCTCTGGGAATCATAGGAAGAATGAGGGTAACAATCGTTTATTCATTCTCTGATTAAAAGCTTCATCTATTTGAAGACTGCAAAGGAGCCAAAGCCTATACTTGTATTCACTGGACATAGGACTAGAAAATTAACTAATTTATCACGAACAGCAGGAGACTAATTAACACCCGTTCTTCCAGTGGTTTTCAAAACCAGGAAACCACCTGTTTCCTGTGAACTTTTCTTCAAAATCCTTTACTGAGAACACACTTCATTAAATTTACAATATCTAATAAATGATGTGAATTGCAAAAAATATACAATATGATGACTCTTTGGAAGATAATGAGCTATACACTGATGTTAGTGTCAAAGGTTTGTTTGTAGATGCTGATTTTTTATTTCAGTTATAAGAAATAAAAATAAATATTTTTTGGTAAAACTGTTATGATTATTAACTATATTTTTCATAAGTGCATTAATTTCAGAAAAGATGTGTGACCTACAGGTGAGCAAATGATGCCATCTTATAGAAAACATCACAATGTTGCAACTGATATTTGCCATCTGATGCACATAATTTTGAAGATTAATATAGTTTTTCAATGACATGAAGCTGTTACATCCCATATGCTACCCCCCCTTGTCATCTATCAATGCAAAACTCTAAACCAGGTGGACAATAGTGTAACTGATACATTGGATCTATCCTGCATATTTACAGAGATATAATCATTTGTCTGACCATAACACTAATTATTTTTAGCGTATAAAATATGTTTTTATTATTTATTTGAATGTCTTCAGATAACCCACTGTGTTGTAATGTTATTTTTTTCCGAACACCTAGTGCTTGTGTACACTATCAGTTACATGACAATATCACATTCCATTTTTGTACATTTAATGTAAACATGAAAAATACATTATGCTGTTCATAACTTTTTGCAAACACACCTTGATAATTTAATTTCTGCAAAACACATGCTGACCATTTCACTATGCAAGCTTAGCAAATCATGTCAGCTTGTAGATGACACTTACTACCTCAGTTGTATGTACACATAGGTACCAGGGCTTCAGAAATTAGACTTTGAAAGCATGGATAAGTATATTCATTTCTGGAGTACAGGGAAGTCTCTTGTAAAGATGATTATACTCTTACACACCATGACCTGAACACCAGGGTGCACTTTAAAGGACTTCCAATTCACATGCAGCACATTTCCAGGATATGGGTGGAAACTCAAGTACCCAGTAAAAATACATGCAGACACGGGGAGTATATGCAAGCTGTGCAAAGTATCCACTCCGGATAAGAAATGAAGTGGGTAACCAAACATTGTGATGCGACAATGCTAAATGCTGTGCCACTGTGCTACCACCAGTGCAACAATTTAAACACATTTCAACATAAGAAACATTGATCATGAAACACCAACACTCAAGATGACTGTAAGGTGAACAGTACAAGTACTGTGAACGATGTCCGTGACACTGGAATGGACAACACTTGTACTGCTGAAAGAGGAGGTATGAATAAATAAGATACAGCCTGCAAAAGGTGTCTATGTTGCCTTAACTGGGCAGCATAATAACTTGGTGGTTAAGATCTCTGACTCAGCTCCAGGCTCAGGAGTTCAGCTTTGATCTTTGGTCAGTGCCTTTGTGGATTTTGTATGTTCACCCGATACGTATGTGTCTTTTTTTTCTGTTTACTTCAGTTTCCTCCTATTTCCTAAAACATGCTGCTTGACTGACTATTCTAAAGCAGTTTTATATATATATGTATATATATATATATATATATATATATATATATATATATATACATATATATATGTATATATATATATATATATATATATATATTAGGTTCATAGGTTGGTACTAGGCTATTGGTCCTAGGGCCTATACAAGCCTAGCCATAACAATTCCCTGTCTATTTCTTCCCACACTATTTACTTCCCTGGACCCCTGTCTAGCAGGGCGACTGACGTGATCCCTGAGGTGAATTTCCTTTCTCCCATCCAATCATCAAGGTTCCTTTTGAAGAGGGCCAAAGAGGCGCTCTGCTTGACATGTATGGGCAGTCTATTCCAGAGTCTGGGGAGTCTCTCTCTCTCTCTCTCTCTCTCTATATATATATATATATATATATATATATATATATATATATATATATATATATATACACATCATTAAGTCATTTGTCTGGTTAACAGAAGATAGAAAGAAACAATCAAAGAAACAAACGACAAAGAAGAAAAGTAAATGCTTTGATGTAATTTTGTATAAGGTAGTTGTTTTGAAAGTTCAGTTGAATTCTATGCGCATTAGACTAAATAGCTTTTGTCTTATATATTTTTTCAAGCTACACAGTATACTTACCAGGATATTCATTGTTGTTTATATCATTACATTATTTTTTTCTGTTCACCTTTGTACTTTATAGTGTTCTGACATAGACCTTAGGATGTGTGAATCTCTTTCTAGAGATATCTTTTTTCTAACACTAATAACAGTTTTATTCTGATGTCTGTACAAAAAGGGGCCTTTTTATTAATACTGAGTTTCACTGACCCTGACCTAGGGCTCTTGTCAAGTATTGCATGAAATAATTTTATCTATAAGCCTGCCAGGTTCTGAACCTAACTGCATACTAAATGACTTCTTTCCTGGATCAACGACAGAGTTCCATTTGTTTTCAGTTTCTGAAAAATATTTCCTCACTAGAATATGCAAATCATTTTCTTCCTTAAAGCCCCTGTTATCTTAGGTTAATTATTGTTAGTCATTGAGTTACTAAAGAGTTATTTTGTAGTTTCATGGTTAAATTAAAAAAAATGTTGACATTATCACCTCCTATTTACCTCTCAGCTGAATGCCTCACATTCTCAACAAAGGATAATGTACCGACGTTTACAAAGCCATATCACAAGAATAGTATCTTTATGATTAATAGTAAAAATAATGAGCAAATGTTCACATGCCCCACTCATTTTTCTTCTGATAAACAGTAAACAGGCCCTGAAAATGACCTCTGTTTCTTAGTTTGTCTTTTTCTCATCCATACATTGCAACATTTTACTAGTACCAAGTTGGGAATGTTTATGTTCAGTTCTGGTTTGCATTGCATGTTGCGGTTGTCCTGCTGTGATCTGTTCTGCTGATATTATCAGAACTATTGACACTAAATTTTCTTTATGTGTCCCCCTCTTGAAATTTGCAATGTACTACTAAACATATCTTTTGTAATAAGTCCGGCATAACTGAAGCTGATTGGCAAAGCATATTTTCCACTATTTACTTATAGATTGTTTAGTTCTGCTGCCATTTTGAGACTCTTGCGCTTCTCCCCTGTGTCGTTTATTTATTCAACCTATAACTGAAGTTGGCAGATATGTACAGATATATCTCTTGAAAGCTTTACATTCATTTGATACGTTCATCCTTGCAGCTGATAAGAAAACATTTCAGTAACTTTAAACCACAAGTCTGCAAACAATATATACACAATATATACACAAAATAGCCAAATTCAGGTGTGCAGCCTGGTGTACCTGCAAATGAAAGCTTTTTTAATGGATTTGCTTGTGTTGAGCAGCTTAACACAGGTAGAGCCTTTGGGTGAACTAATCAGGTGTTGGAATAGAGGACATGAGGCAGGGATCTATGTTGCCTCAGTCATTTCACTGCTGGATTACCAGCAAAATGACTTGTACTGCAGGGATAATAAAGAAGATGTTAATACACATTATTTAAAGAGCAAATATCTGTTTGAGAGATGACCTCTGGATAGCAGTCTTTGGAAAAAAAACTAATTAATGATCAGGGCATATCTCTACCAAGTAATTACATGTGTGGAAAGCCTGTCAACTGATGAGGGCACCTCTCTTAAGAAGGCAGGGCTGGGGGGGGGGGGGTCATTACCTTGGTCTTCAGATAAACTGTTTATATTACTAGCAGTGTGAACTGTTGAAGCATGTAGGTGTGTATAATTCTCTACCTGATTCAAGCAACTGAACCACTCTCCAAAGTTTGATAGATCCTACTGGACTCATGGTACATATTATGATACAGGTCTTACACAGTTTGCTTGGTAAGCATACATTGCTGCAGTATTTTGAATGATGTAATCAACCTTAACATATACTGCGTTTTCCACTTTAAGATATATTTGCTTAGAATGCATGCAAAATATATTACTGAACCATTGCTGTCATACAGATGGAATTTGCAAGATATTGTAAATGTGTAAATATATCTATACAGATAGGTAGATGTATACACACACACACACACACACACACACACACACACACACACACACACACACACACACACACACACACACACACATAAATACAAATATAAAGATTTATACATGCACAGACATACACTTTGCAGGTATATTTAGTTTCAGATTCCATAAATTTTGAGGAAATCAGAAGAATGCACCATGTTCCATGCAAGAATTGTAGCTAACAAAGTAATATGCAATATGCCCCAGTGTACAGAGAATAACTCTGCACAAATCAGGCAAAAACAGCAAAGTCAGTCCAACCACAAGCCGTCATATCAAAGCTGAATTCTAGGGAAAACTCATTAATGAGGTAAGATACGTATGTGCATTACCAATGCACACCTATGGAATTTATACAAGCTCAATGGAACTTTCAGTATTAGGTGGAAATTACTAAAAGAAGGCAAATGGGTATCAGCAATTATGTCAGTGTCAAATATCTGTAAACAATTAACAGATACAATCATAATTTGCAGACAGACATATATAAATACACCCATCACAATTTACAGAATCCAATGTAATTCACAAAAAAAATCTAATAAAACTTAATAAAGGTGAAGGGCGATCATGGTCCTGTCACCATGGGTACCATTAACTACCATTGGGTGCAGAACACATGCGGGGAACACAAGTAACGCACACAGCCAAGGAAATAGGGTGATGGTGTGATGAAAAGAGGTACTGCCAGCACAGCTAGCTGGAATTTTCTTAAATAATTATATGTTATTTGTGAATATCAAACTGATTTATACAAGATGCTTGTGTTAAAAATGTATTAGAACTGTATGTCATACAAGATGCTGGTGTTACAAATATATTAGAACTGTATGTCATTTGTATATCAAACTGATTTGTACAGACATTTGTGTTGAAAAGGTATTTGTAAAGTTCTTGTGTTTGAAATGTATCCACAGTGTGCCCTACTGGAGAAAACAGAAATGTACATGCACTATTGTAACTGTTTAAATGTATATGTTTTAACAGAGGATATTGGAAATCAGGAGGTTAACCTCAGTCCAACAAACTTTAAAATATATCTGAAATTAAATCACTTTATGGGCTAGGCCATACAGATGCTATCTCACAGGTATCAATGTAGCCAGAGACACAATGTCCGTATTAGGAAGCTTTCTGTATTGTTTTTGGGGTGAACTAATTACTACATTGGAAGTATGCAAATATTTTATGACTTTCAGCATCTGACACAGATCTGAGCAAAAGCCCTTGTGTGTGTATTTTCACAGGTAGGTGCTAAGTCCTGCCAGCTTCCAGCAATGGGTTTTTTCATGGGAACTGGAAGTCAGGTGACCAGAAATGATGTCATTCTGCAACTTATCTCAGAGGTAATATTTTAGCTATTATTTTGAGAAGTCACTTGATGAGACAGAGCATTCTGTATTCTGTCTTGGGCCTGACAACAAGAAGGACCATTCACCACATCATCTGCCTTGCTCTATTAAGTAAGTAGGGAATAGTGATTCTTTTAGATTCAGTCAGGAATATAGTAAAGCTTAGTTTAGATATTGTTTTTCTTTATTTGTCTGAGTCTGTCTTTCAAGGTTATTTTAAATATTTCCAGTAATTTGAACTCTGGTGTCACTATGAATATATACTTAGTATTTTCTAATTCTTTTATTAACTATATTTAAACCTTTCATTTTGACTGGTCTTTGTAGAGATATTTAAGTTTTGAGAGTACTTGCATATTTATTTGGTGACATTGTGTGGGCCACTCTTAATAGCCTTGTTCTTGGTCAAATTACCATTTGTATTAATATTAATTTCACTCAGTATAATGGGTACCCTTGGCAGAGCCTTAATGTAGCTGGCAGGAGTGTCTGGTGGCAGTCATAACTACCTTATAGTCTGGGCAGAAGGGGACTTAGCTAGTAAACTTGTGCCAGCCAGCTGTTCCCAGGTGTTTGTGTGTGTGTGTTTGTGTGTGTGTGTGTGTGTGTGTGTGTGTGTGTGTGTGTGTGTGTGTGTGTGTGTAAATCAAACATCAAAGAATGTGTGTGTCGGCTACTTGGGGAGGGAAACAAAGCACTAGCTGGACAGAGAGGGTGCTGGAAGTCTTGGCTTGGACAGTCAGCTGAGATCTCATCTCTATAGCTGTGCTAGTGGGGAGTCTTTTTGGGGATTTGGAGAAGAGGGAGAAACCAGTCACTGGACTGACTGTGTTCCCTGTTTACTCTTAAGGGAAGTTGTGCTTGATCCAGAGAGCTTTGTCTGGAGGCAATGTGTGCATACCTGTTATCCTCCCAGTGAACTTCCCTCACTGGTGCCAGCAGTGAGGATTGAGGCTCCTTGATTACTGGCCCAGAGGTGGAGGGTTGTCACAGATGGAAAAGCAGATGTAGGGACACAGGAGGTATGATGGAATAGGAAGGTCAGAGGAAGAGCCAGAGGAGCTTAGGCATTTTTTTTGTGGAAATAGGCCCTGTGTGTGTGTTTTTTTTTGAGAATAGAAGGAATGGAAAAGACACGGATAGTGGAAGAGGGCAAAAGGGCAGGTATAGACATATAATAAGCATCACAAGATATGACAGACAGAGGTTTGAAATACACATAAATGAGAGGAAATGTACACAGAAAGCACACATACAAACTATGCAACATGGGTGAATGAAAAGTGACAAACAGGGTAGGGATGCTCACTATCCAAGGTGCAACACAAAATACACATGTCCCATTGCACAAATCATTGGTGAGATGTTGCAAATTGTATGACAATCATAGCAGAATGAGTATGACCAATGGTAGGTGTGAACTGGACAACAGTAAATGATGACTGCTGTCACTGCAGTACATAAAGGATGTCAAATGCAATTATCCACCAAGCTATCAGTAGTGCAAGTGTAAGCCAAGGAATAAAAAGGATGAGCAAATGTGGGAGCAGACAAGTAGAAGGTAGACTAGAACCTCCAGTCCTGCATGTGAAAGGCAAACAACCAAGCACAGTACCAAACAGTACTGCAGCAAAACATTAACGTGGCTGCACAATACACAAATAATTATATACACCACAAACGTAGAAGAAATGGGATCCAGAGGCAACATAAATGGATTGTCAGGTATTCAACATATATGTATGACATGCAATGGCACAACAGAACCCAAACAGAAAGAAGTTTCATCGCAAATACCCACACCAACAACATGGAATAGGAAGCAAATGGTGATACATATATGACTGATGAAAATTAAGGAATGCCAGCCTGTGCACAGGCAGGAAGCATGTAGCTCTTATGGTAAAGCACAACTCACAAGTACAACATGAACAATGATGGAATCAAATCAATTGTCACCTCCTTTTATGCATTTGCCTTACATATGTTTGACCCCAAATGGTGTCACAAGGTAACATACCAGTACACCTACATGATACCATAGGGGATGGACAACACAGTCCTACAACAGTGATGAGATGCTGGCAACAGAAAGTAGACACAGAATAAAGCAGGACAACCCTAGCTAAGAAGACACAGTGCACATGCCGATGTCCACAACACAAGATGGACTTCAAGTCCTTGCAAGGTACATTGAAGCAAATCTCCAGCAACTGACTCATGGGCATAGTGCATTGGCAGTGGTTATAGCCACGTCTGTGTACAAATGACACAACGTACACAGTAATGTGCAACAGTTAAACAGTAAGTGGCATAGGTGCATAATAAAAGTAGTTTTAAGTATCACATACACATATATACTGTCATGCAAACATAATACAACAAGTGGCACAATAATCACTTTTATTGATATAAATACATGTGTAACATTGATCAAAGAACAGTCCTGTACATAAAAGTACAGCACAGAGAAATTGAATGAGCACATGCAACCAGTCACATATTGCAAGGGTAGTAGTGTGTCAATCATATTATGGGCCATGTACATTTTATTTATTCATTTAACATTTGTTAACTGGGAAAGTCCGACTTGGAATGAAGCCAATTTTCAGCAGAGGCCCAGGGAGAAACACTCCAGATGCATGTCTTTCTAATGTGGGAGGAAAACAGAGCACCCAGAGGAAATCCACAGGAATGCAGGGAGGATATGCTGACTCCGCACAGAAGGCATACTAGCCGGGAATCAAACCGGAGAACCTCTTGCTGTGAGGTGATGATGCTACCACTGCAGCACATGTAAACTGGTGCATATATACTGCAAATGCGTACACACGGACATGTATGCCAATCCATGTGTACATGTCATAATAAGCTATTATCAAAAAGACCAATTATTGACATATGCAAACTAGGGAGTCATGAATGATGCTAAACAAAACATTACTTTTGTATATTCACTAATGGACTTGTGAATGTCATTACAATATGCCAAGGATGCATGTTCATATGTAACAGTCATAGTACTGCTATACAACCTGGCACAGTATTTTCCAGGACAAGCCACTAACAAGTTCATTCTGCCAGTGCGACAGCATGACCCAAAAATGTTACATAAAATACAAAATCAAGGACATGTCATGTCAGTGAACAGACGTAAGACAGCAAAAAGCTGTCACACTATGCTAAATGCAACAGTCATATCTATCTGCCACATACAGGGCCAGAGTCTATCGGACATAATAATATAATTATGCTGCACTGCATGCATAGGGGTACACAAACATACAGATAAAGATTGAAGGAATAGCATCCTTGCCCATGTGGAGCAATATATTCAGAATAACAGCATGATCATATAAGTAATAATGGCTACCGCATGTGTCATTTGGTAATGCGCGTTATACTGCAACAGCAAGATAAAACACCATATGACATGATATGTGCAGCATGCATGATGACGTATGTCAGAAAAGCATAACAGCAATATGTGATGTCTGCACAATTGTGCCTAAGCCTTAAATATTTGAAGTAGAAAACACCATGGTGGCAACATTACAAAAGTCGATCACAAAGGCAACGCTTATGGTCTCAAGCTTTTTTAATTTCTCCAGAACTTTTGGGTTTCTAATACTATGACGGGAATGGACCTCAGTCCTAAGTCAAAGTATGATTAAAGTTCATGAAATTAGTATTGTTTCAATCTTTGATGTCAGCCAAAAGTGCTGTTTGCAGCAGTAACAATGTGCCCAGTAATGGCTCCTTCTGCAATTCGTACATGGTTACATGGATTGGTAACATATCTAAATACGATTGTAAATTCTTTTTTATAAGACCCGTTGCTCCAACTACTACTGGAATTGTCTCGGTATCTTTCTTCCACATTGCTCTCGTTTCTGCCTGCAGATCCTGACATTTTATGACTTTGTGTCTCTCTCTGTATGCAAGACACTGTAGTCACTGGGTGTAGCAATTTCAATGATCAATGCTACTTTTGTCTTTTCTTCTTGGACAACTATATCCAGTTTTCTAGCATCTATCTTTTGAACTGTTGGTAATGGGTGATCCCATGTGATATAAACTTCATCATTTTCTGTGATGCTTTGAGGCTCATTTTTCCAGTGATTTTCATCCACTTCAGTACCATAATGTTTGCACAATCCCCAGTGCAACAGTCACATTATTATGCCTTTCGGTATACAGCCCTTCTGCCATTAGTATATCACAACCAGCAACGAGGTGTGCAACTGTTTCCAATTCGGTTTTACAAAACCTCCATTTGTCTGTTTCTCGCACATGTTCAATGGACATTTTAAACCAGTGTGTATATAGCCCACTATCTTGGGCTATCAATATTAACCTTTCATCTCTTGGTTTGAATTTGCCTCTCCTTAACCATTCCTGTGTTTGTTTCTGATCAACATGAGGTTCTTCCAGAAGTTTTCTATACTTGCAACTATATTTATGTATTTTCCACATTTCTTGCCTTCTCATTTGATGGTTCACCTTATATTTTTTCTTTTGTTTTTTGGCACATTCAGTTGCTGCCTGATTTTTATCTACTTCTGGTTTGATTTCCATTCCTGCTTGACACCAATATGCTTCTGCTAAATTAAGCATTAAAGTCATCATAGATTTAATCTGCTCGTGTTTCAAAACTTTCACTACATTTGGGTTTTTGTGAGATCAGCAGATATGTGTGGAGTCCCTCAATTGCAGATCTATACATGTAATCATTTTCAAGGAAGCCCATCCCTCCTTCGGAACGGAGAATATATAATCTTGGTATACACTGATTTTTGGTGAGCATGAAGCATCCTTCTTGTTTTTCTATCCATCTAACATGTTTTGTGGCCAGTCAATCTCTCCAAACCTGTAACTTAAGACAGGAAGAGCAAATTGGTTTATAGCTTAGATTTTGTTCCTAGATACCAACACTGTTTTCAGAATTAATTTAAGTCTTCTACAGTATTCCTTACTAAGTTTTATTTGCATTTGTTCATGTTTTATTGTTGATCCTTCAGCAGTTCCCAAATATTTATACACTCCTTCTTGCTCAAGTTCTTTTATATTGTATTCTTGTCCCAAACTGATATTTTTCAGGTGCTGCAGTTTTCCTGCATTAAAGGTTGCTTTTGCACACTTATCAAGACCAAATGACATTCTTTTATCATCTGAAAAAGTTTTGACAACCTGCAGCTGTGCTTTCAGTTCCTTATCTGATGAGCTATACAGTTTTAAATCACCAGCAAAGAGAAGATGATGTCTTTATACTTTATTGTTTGTAAGGAGCCAAAGTGTAGCCATGGTCTAAGTTGTTAAGTAAACAGCTTAATGTGTTAATGGCAAGGCAGAATAGCAGTGGTCACAGAGTCACCCTGGAATATCTTGCCTTTAAATTTTTATCCTTGGGATAATAATCTGTCCTTTATCATGGCTTAATTGCAAAGTGGTCTGCCACTGTTTCATGGTCGCTGTAATTTAGTCAATCATTGTAGGGTGTATCTTATACATTTTTAAGCAATCTTTTATCCATGAATGTGGGATACTATCAAATGCTTTTTATAGTCAATCCATGCCATACTTAAATTCTTCCCCTTTTTACAGTTCTCTAGTATGACTTTCCCCAGGATTCATGAAGCTTGCACCAGGTGCAGGCGTAGCGTCAGTATTCTAACACCAAATATGGCCGCCGAGCGATTCAGGTACGAGCTGTTTCCATGTGCACTACCTGCGTATGCTACACCTGCACAACTCATGAGTCTTGTATTCTAATTACCCCATGTGCAGCAGTTTAGCATGCACATGAATGTATGTAGCGATTCAGGAAGTGGTACAGGCATAGTGTAAGCATGCAGAAATGTAAACCGTAGAAAATGGTTTACATCTTTGCAAACATAAAATCAGAGCCATGACAGACGACCAAACACATGTATTATATTGTTAATATATGCCAATGGCTAAATATATAGCCACTGGCATAAAAAAATGTACAAAATATAAAATTAACATTTAATATATATATAGTAAATCAAAATAGCAGGACTGAAACAAAAACAAAAATTAACACTTAAGTTCAAGTATTATATTTTATTATTAATAAGATAAGCGCTTTCGCTGTGTAGCTTCATCAGATCTTTATATATATAGTCTCACTATTGCAACATGGAAGTGCAGGGGTGTGGTGCACAAAGGGGATCACAAGGAATATATAAAAATATAGAATAAAACTGCAGTGAAACACATATCACGATTTCCTCATAATAGTCAATGGCAGGCATGCTACACCATACTTATGGCACAAGGGTTGCTAAGGGGCAGTGACTGTGTTATGCGCAGTAGCTAGGAATTAGTAGGCAATGCCATGCAAATTAGAGGAGTAATAGTGAATCGCAGATTCCCCACTTGTGTAAGGATGCACCTCACAGCGTAGCATTATAACACCGAGGTGTGCCCTTGAGATAAAGATGACATCAAGAGGGGTGTGTTGCCATTGCTGTAAGCACATTGGAGCATTGCTAAACCGGTATGCCCTTAGCTAGGGAAAGCTGCAGAATAGGGGTGTGTCGAATTGGCCATAGCTATGCTTTTTTTAGTAGGGTATAGGCAGGCTAACCTGCTTGTGAGCTGCTATTAGCCTATTATCCCTTATCCCCAGAGACACTCAACCCTGCTTGTTGTGTGTGTGTAAACACACACAACCATACCATTAGGCCACACTCCCAACAAAAGCAAAGTAATTGTCTTATTTTTGAGTTAGGTTAGTACTAATTTGAGTTAGGTTAGTACTATCTTAGCTTAGCTGAGAGTACACAAGGTAACCGAGTATGCATGTGAACAGAGATATAAACACGCAAAAACCCAGTAAACAGGTATGTGCAGTACGCACTGCAGCTGAAACAGGAAGGATATAGGAAAGAAATAAGGAAATGCTGCAGCAGTGAAATTGGAGTACAAATGACTAATTAACACCTAGGAGCCTACAGTGGGCCACTGACAACAGCTAACAAGGCTGCAAGCAGCTACCTGCAGAACAGGAAAGGGGAGGGGCTGTACTGCAAAGAAAACAGTAAAGTGTCAAAGCAGAACAAAGCTGATTTGCAGTATATCAGCTACAAGGCACATTTTGCCATGACTGGGTAGGGAAAGTACAAAACAAGAAAGACAGCAGGTGGATGCATGCCTGATAATGGGAGGGGATCCAGGTCTAAAAGTGAATTAAAGGGCAACAGATTAATCAAGGCAGGCAAGTAGATCACCACAGTAAAGGCCCCACACTTGCAGTACTCATTGCAAAACCCATAATTAAGACATGCTGCAACTGGAATAGCTCATACACACCCACTGACATCAGCAGCATCCATAGCACAATACTATAAAGTGTGAAAGCACCTCACACACATTTGTGTATTCCCATATACTCTACACCAGTGGTGTATACAGACAGGGAACTTTTATTATGTACATGTTAGGAGCTGCCATAGCTTTGATCCACCAGCATGTGTTGGAGACTGAAGGTGGTGTGGAGGATGATGCACATGACCACCTCAGGCACCAGAGGAGGAGGAGAGTGTTCAGACCCAGGGTACCCTACGAGGGGCTACATGATCTGGAGATAGTAGAGCACTACAGGGTGGACAGGAACATCCTACAGCAAATTGTGGAGCTGTGCCAGCCACGCCTCAGAGCCAGAACAAACAGAGGGGAGCCCATCCCAGTGGATACGAAGGTATGTGTAAGCCTGAGAATACTAGCTACAGGTACCTTTCAAAGACCAACTGGAGATATCATGGGGATCTCACAGGCATCAGCATCCAGGGTACTACACTAGTTCCTGGATGCCATGTTACCACATGCCAATGACCACATATACTTCCCCTGAACGCAGGAGGAGTTGGCCAGCAATATACATCTCTTCCACCGAGTAGCAGACTACCCGGAGGTACTGGGTGCAATAGGCTGCATGCACATACACATCAAGTCACCACCAGGTGAGCAGGGTAGGCGCTACATAAACCACAAGGGATACCCCTCCATCAACTGCCAGGCCATGTGCAATGCCCAGGGCATTATCATGGATGTGTGTGCTGGTAGCCCTGGAAGCTATCACGACTCCCACATCTGGCATGCCTCACAACTGTATCGGTTATTTGCCAGGGGAGACATCCCAAATGGCCACCTGGTGGTGGATGCTGGCTATGCACTGGAACCATGGATGATGACTCCTATCAGAAATGCACACACACCCATGCAGGAATGCCATAATAAGGCACACGCACAAACCAGAATCATCATAGAGCGTGTGTCTGGGATGCTGAAATCATGGTTCTGTTGCTTGGACATATCTGGTGGAGCCTTGTAGTACTCTCCAGGCACATGTACCCACATCTTCATAGTGTGTGCCATGCTACACAATATGGTCCTGTGGAAACAGCTGTAGCAGGGACAGAAAGGTGAAGGCCCTCACTGCCCACCACCATTGCCAAGGGCCCCACAGGCACAGAGGTACTCAGAC
The DNA here is from genome assembly GCF_019279795.1 of Protopterus annectens. Lineage (NCBI taxonomy): Eukaryota > Metazoa > Chordata > Ceratodontiformes > Protopteridae > Protopterus > Protopterus annectens. Next base: position 609,895,359 of record NC_056736.1, on the reverse strand, counting down.
CATGAGCACCCTGAGCCAGCCCCAATAGGCAGACAGAGGCATGCCTAGTATGCCCATGCCTTGGCAAAGAGGGAATGTATAGCACACACACTGACAGTGTAGGCACCTAGGGACTGACACCTTTCTCCACCTGCACACACAGTAAAAATGGAAGGCACACACACAAGACTACTTTTAAATTGTCATGTATAGGCAGTCTACTGTGTACATCCAACTTAGGCAGCCTTCAACTATTGCACACACAACTGCCATTGGCACAAGGTAAGTCAACACCTGAACAGTAAATTAAGCTATCAGCATATGCAGATACTGCATGCATAGATTCATAGGTAGGTACTTGGCCAACTGCCAGAGGCCATTCATAAGCCCAGCCAAAATGTGTCAACTTTTGCCACCCCAGTGATTCATTAACTGTCCCTCTGTGGAGCAGAGCCAATGGCGGGATCCCTGGGGAGCATCTACTGTTCCCCATCCACTCTTCAAGGTTTCTCTTGCAGAGTGTTAGTGAGAGGCTCTGTATAATATAGTTAGGGATGTTGTTCCAAATTATGGGGAGTATCTGTGATAGGAAGATGTCCCTCCAGCATCTTCCAGTTATTGTTGTGGCAAGGTTCAGCTCACTACAGTGTGTGTCTCACTGTGACATGGATTCCCATTGGTGGAGCATATCCATCAAGCCTGAGTTCGACATGGTTGTGTTGGCCAGTGGAGATCATCTCTGGGTAAACAAGATACCACTGAGTAAAGCAGGAGTTTATTCATTTTGGCTGCATAGGCCATATGTTGGAGGCCAGTATTCCCCTTGGCGAGGTACATTTGTGGACCTCCCAGCTGTTGGAAGTGTCTTCTGAGGTACATCCCACATGGGTTATTATACCCTATGATGGGACTGATGAGTGATGAGTAAAGGGACATTATAACCCCAGTATGTCTAGACGGGAATCCTTTAGTAATCAGATGGCCTACATAGAAGGATGTCCTAACTACTGTGGAGATATTATTGTCAAAGGGGAGATCACTATCTACCTTAGTCCCCAGATACCCCATTACCTCGTCCGTATTAAAGTGGCTGCCACTTATGTGTTAATATGTGGGTGCCAATTCCACAATGGAATGATCATGCAGTTAGTGGCACTTGGCTGGAGGCTGTGAAGTTGACACCCTGTGACATTCTCTGTCAGGCCCCTTGAGGGATGTCTGTGTCAGCTGGACTATCAATCATGGCTCCCAGTTCACAGTCATTGCCAAACATGGTCTGCCGTAGTCCACCTGTGTTTGCCTGTACCTCTGAGACATATATGCCAAACAGTAGGGCTCCCAGGACTGAGTCCTGTGGGACACCAGTCGTGACTAGTCAAGAGTTGGACCTGGAGACCGCTAGATGTACCATATGGGTTCTGTGTGTAAGCCCGTTGACAACCCAACCTGTGATGTATGGGTGTATATAGAGGCTGATGTGTTTATCAATAATATCTGAGTGGGGCATGGTGTCAAAAGCCTTGGTGAGGTCCAGGTAGTATGTGTGAACCACCTCCCCCATCATCTAATGTCTTGGTGACTGTATGTAAGACATCAAACAGGTTCAGTAGGCATGAACTGCACTGAACCAAACTGACCTGGGTTGGGTCACGTGTTCGGAGGTTACCAATGTCTTTGTTAATGAGTGCCATGAGGATGCAAACCATACTATTGCAGACCAGGCTAGTCAGGCTTATGGGGTGGTAGTTACCATGGTCAGTTGTGATTCCACCTTGATGTAGTGGAATAACTGTTGCCACGTGCCATTGTATGGGCATGTAGCCTGTGGAGAGGCTGAGGTAGGAAAGCTTAATTAGGTGGGGGGCAGATTGTCTTGTACAGTTTGCAAGATGCAGTCTGGGACAACATCTGTCTCCATTGACGCTGTGCTCTGCTGTTAGAGAGGGATATTTCCACCTGTGTGTCTCTGATGTGTGGGATACTGTATCTTTCAGGTAGTGTTGTGGGCTCTTTAGGGGGTGAAGTATTCACTGAATGTATCTGCAAGGATGTTGGCGATATCAGTAGGGTCAGCATATTTTGTGCTATATTTCACCAGCACAGTGCAAATCTGTGTGTCACCATGTAGATCCTTGACATAGCCAAAGAAGGCTTTATGTTTATCTTTTGATTATTTGCGTATTCTCTTGCTGATGTTAGCCTTGGATGATGTCATGAGGGACCTACGTATCATATTAATAGTGGTCATGGATGTCTGCCCTTTGTGGGATTTGCTGTTTGTCTGGAACACTGTCCTACTTCTGTAGTATAGCCTGTTTATTGCAGAGGTCCACCAGACTGGTGTCCTTGTCTAGGAGGAGTGAGTCTTGGTTTACCAGTGATGGCACGATCCATACATCCATGTAGGTGCTTATACACTGCATTTGTAAATCTGTGTGCATCTTGAGTAGTGTTTCCCCTTAGTGTGGGGGCAGTGAAACCCCCACCCCTTTCACTAGCAGTGTAAATTTAGCTGTAGGAAAGGTATACACTGTGGTATCTGTGGGTAGGGGAGATGCTTGGGTGTGGAAACAGTGAATAGTTCATGGTCAGATCTAACCAGTGACCGGTTAACCTCCGCTGTGGCACACCTGTTGCCCATGTTGGAGATGACCACTTCTAGTAGTTTTCACCCCATGTTAGGGAGGTTACCACCTGATACAGGGTATATGAGGTGATAAATTCCAGGAAGCACTGGGCCTGGAAGTGAGTACTGGAGTAAGTTTCCCAGTTAATGGTATGGTAGTTGACATCAACCAATGCCAGGGTGTGCATTAGGACTGTCATGTTCTCCACTGTCTCCAGGTAGGTGGAGTGGTGGTCCTGGGTCATGGAAGGTGATTCATAGCAGGCCACAGTTTACATTGCAGTTGTGGCTGATGTTAGCTACACATGGATGATCTCAGAGGTATCATGCTGCCCCACTAACCTGGAGGTGTAGGCATCCCTGATCAATATGGATACAGCCCCTCCATGTCTGTCAGTCCATGTTCTGTGTCTGAAATGTGTGGTATGGGTTGTAGTCTGGTAGTGCTGGTGTGCTCTCAGGAGCCTTAAGACAGAGCTCAGTTACTGCACAGATGTTGATGTTGTCGATCCTGAGGAGTGCTGTGAGTGCAAGCATGTTGTGATCACAACCCCTGGTGTTGAGTAGCATAACCCTCATTGAATCTGCTATTGTGCTGTTTATGGAGCTGGAATTCACCTTCAAGACTCTCCTAAATAAGGCACCATGGGGGCGCCAATAGCCTTGGCCAGTATTTCAAAGCCTAAGGCTGACACATAGGCCGGTATGGTATCATTGCATGCATGTTCCCCATCTGTGCTTGTTTTTCATCTCTCCTGTAGGTAACCTACTGGTAAGCAATAGAAAGCCTTAAACGTATACAAGTCTTGTAGCTTCCAAGACAGGCTTTTGGGGTGACTAAGTATCAGTGTTCTGAATGTTCTTGCTGTACTTAACTGTTTCCTGACTACATGGTGATTTCTCACTGTATATTGTGATCTGAAGGTCTGTTTATTCACATATTATGACTGTGATGGCCTGCACTTTAGAGGTTCACAGATAGCCTACTACCTATCTGCCTAGGGCAATTAGAAGCATAGCTACAGTGTGTTGGCTTTCCCCGCACCACTGATGAAGTAACTGAGCCTCTGTCAAGCATAGCCAATGAAGCAATTCCAGGCAGAGTTGCTGGAAGCTGTTGAAGACTGGGGTTGTGGAGTGTGATAGGGGCATGTAGTGATCTAAAGAGGGCATGTTAATGTGACAATTCAACACCATTCAATTCCCCCAACAGGTCTCGCAGCTATCAGACTGGACAGGCTCCCCCACCCCCTGGCTGTATGGTTCTGGGACACATGATCCCAGGGGTGTATATTCTGTTACCCATTCACACAACAAGGTTTCCCTTGAAGTGTGTCAGTGAAGGGCTATGCCTAATGTAGTTAGGAATGTAATGTATTGTCTCACAGTACATTTGTTATATGTTGTTATTTCAAGAGTACGTGAAGCTCAGTGAGTTTGGGGGCCTCCGCCCTTTGCTTAGCCTAGCTTACACATAGAAATCATCTAAATAGGAAATAGGTAGAAGCAACATTAATGTCAACAGTGTAATGGTTACAGCATCCACATAGTATCTGTGCATTCGAGGTTCCAATCCCAATAAAGGCAGGGATGTTTATCATGTTTAAAAGTATACCTTAACCACAGCTTGCATATATAGGTAGTAATCATCTGTATAATAAACATTTGAAACACCGATATAAACCCATGTGTGCTGGAGAGTACAGTCAACAGAGAATGTAATGTTATGTCAGC